>NC_140383.1:20655000-20795000 GCF_054491055.1 Hypomesus nipponensis
GAACGCATTAGTCTATTGCACAAACTAGCCCGCCCCCCGGTCTGGCAGCAAACCATACCACCTTAACTAACACATTTTCAGCGGAAAACCCTGTAATCGTTAGTCGATTATCGAAATAATCGTTTGTTGCTGCCCCAGAGTGAGTGAGTGAGGGAGTGAGTGAGTGAGTGTGTGTGTGTGTGTGTGTGTGTGTGTGCGTGCGTGTGAGAGTGTGTGTGTGTGTGTGTGTGTGTGTGTGTGTGTGTGTGTGTGTGTGTGTGTGTGTGTGTGTGAGTGTGTGTAAGGTGGAAGCGACCCTCACCCAGTACATCAGGGGGCTCTGTCTGGAAGCCCTCAGGCTGTTGGCCCTGCAGCATGTCCAGCAGGGCCTGCAAGCTGCGCAGGCACAGCGAGGGGTGGGAGAAACGAGTCTCCTTGATCAGCTCGAAGACGCCACACAGCCCGATGCCGATGATCTGGGGGGACGAGGAGTTATGATACAGTTACTGTCAAATATAAATAATCTACAGAGAGAGAGACACACACACATTGCACGGCACACAATAATAATAGTTTCCAGTCTACACCTCTATACCCCTCGACTTGGGAGGAAGGGATCAATCACTGAATTGCTCCTCTCAATGATAACAAATAAAATTGAAGGTTTTTGTTTGTTCTCTCTGAGGCTTCAGGTTACTGGGCTTACGTGTAAAAAAGGCTATACAAAATAAAGTTTAAATGGAGGTTCCTCCTGCTATGTGTAAATAACTGCTTTGTAAGACCCTACAATATCCTAAACATACCCCTCCACTTCAGAGTAGAGCTGCTGTGTCAGTCATTGGATACCTGTTTAACAGAGTAGCCACTATCGTCGTGGGTTGTTCTTTAACAATAGCCTTCCTCTATCTCTGCTTGGTGAGATCATAGATTACAGAAGAGTCTGGCCTCGAAAACTAAGGGCCACCTCTCTGTATTGCCTGTTAAAACATTTGAGGTCTTTCTGTCTTTCCCCATTAGAGTTGGGAGCACTTTTTTTATCCCTGCTTATTGGCTGTTTTGCAGTACATTGTTTTGGTTTGTGAGCTGGGGTTAGTATACAGCTATATTACCTCTCCTCTGTGCTCTGGGAATGTCCCAGAAAATAGACTTGGGACAGCAACATGGCATGTTAATCAGAACTTTTGGTTTGATTAGTGTGTACTGTACACCAACACATATGCCCTGTGTGTATTGACAATAAAAAGGCTGGAGGGGGGGGGGGGGGGGAGAGAGAGAGAGAGAGAGAGAGAGAGAGAGAGAGAGATATGAGACTATATGAGACCTTACGTCGTGAGGCCCGCATTCAAACCATCACATTATGTGCGACGCTACTCCTTACAAGTGGTGGTACTGTTGTTTTGTTATAAAAACGTTCTATAAGCCGCTTCTAAATATAAACCGCACAACCACAAGAAAAATGTTAAATCGGGTTATAAACCGCGGTTTTAATTCCGAAAAATATAGTAAGCAGCAGAGCGAAGACAGACAGACAGACAGACACATGGTCACAGAGATAAAGTGAGAACAGCAGAGAAATGGAGTTACATAGAGATAGAGAACAGTACAGAAAGGGAGAGTTACATAGAGATAGAGAACAGTAGAGAAAGGGAGAGTTACATAGAGAACAGTAGAGAAAGGGAGAGTTACATAGAGATAGAGAACAGTAGAGAAAGGGAGAGTTACATAGAGATAGAGAACAGTAGAGAAAGGGAGAGTTACATAGAGAACAGTAGAGAAAGGGAGAGTTACATAGAGATAGAGAACAGTACAGAAAGGGAGAGTTACATAGAGAACAGTAGAGAAAGGGAGAGTTACATAGAGATAGAGAACAGTAGAGAAAGGGAGAGTTACATAGAGAACAGTAGAGAAAGGGAGAGTTACATAGAGATAGAGAACAGTAGAGAAAGGGAGAGTTACATAGAGATAGAGAACAGTAGAGAAAGGTAGAGTTACATAGAGATAGAGAACAGTACAGAAAGGGAGAGTTACATAGAGAACAGTAGAGAAAGGGAGAGTTACATAGAGATAGAGAACAGTAGAGAAAGGGAGAGTTACATAGAGATAGAGAACAGTACAGAAAGGGAGAGTTACATAGAGATAGAGAACAGTACAGAAAGGGAGAGTTACATAGAGATAGAGAACAGTACAGAAAGGGAGAGTTACATAGAGAACAGTAGAGAAAGGGAGAGTTACATAGAGATAGAGAACAGTAGAGAAAGGGAGAGTTACATAGAGATAGAGAACAGTAGAGAAAGGGAGAGTTACATAGAGAACAGTAGAGAAAGGGAGAGTTACATAGAGATAGAGAACAGTACAGAAAGGGAGAGTTACATAGAGAACAGTAGAGAAAGGGAGAGTTACATAGAGATAGAGAACAGTAGAGAAAGGGAGAGTTACATAGAGAACAGTAGAGAAAGGGAGAGTTACATAGAGATAGAGAACAGTAGAGAAAGGGAGAGTTACATAGAGATAGAGAACAGTACAGAAAGGGAGAGTTACATAGAGATAGAGAACAGTACAGAAAGGGAGAGTTACATAGAGAACAGTAGAGAAAGGGAGAGTTACATAGAGATAGAGAACAGTAGAGAAAGGGAGAGTTACATAGAGATAGAGAACAGTAGAGAAAGGGAGAGTTACATAGAGAACAGTAGAGAAAGGGAGAGTTACATAGAGATAGAGAACAGTACAGAAAGGGAGAGTTACATAGAGAACAGTAGAGAAAGGGAGAGTTACATAGAGATAGAGAACAGTAGAGAAAGGGAGAGTTACATAGAGAACAGTAGAGAAAGGGAGAGTTACATAGAGATAGAGAACAGTAGAGAAAGGGAGAGTTACATAGAGAACAGTAGAGAAAGGGAGAGTTACATAGAGATAGAGAACAGTAGAGAAAGGGAGAGTTACATAGAGAACAGTAGAGAAAGGGAGTTACATAGAGATAGAGAACAGTAGAGAAAGGGAGTTACATAGAGATAGAGAACAGTAGAGAAAGGGAGAGTTACATAGAGAACAGTAGAGAAAGGGAGAGTTACATAGAGATAGAGAACAGTAGAGAAAGGGAGAGTTACATAGAGATAGAGAACAGTAGAGAAAGGGAGAGTTACATAGAGATAGAGAACAGTACAGAAAGGGAGAGTTACATAGAGAACAGTAGAGAAAGGGAGAGTTACATAGAGATAGAGAACAGTAGAGAAAGGGAGAGTTACATAGAGATAGAGAACAGTAGAGAAAGGGAGAGTTACATAGAGGCAAGAAGAGCAAGAGATCAGGAGAGAGGTCAGAAATCCTCCTAGGCAGAGGTTAAAGCCTCTGATAGCCTGGCTCTCATTATTATAGCAGCTACGTGAACACCCACCCACATAGTCTGGGGACAGCGGGTAGAAAAGAAAGACTTCACACTACTATCAGTTACAGTGACGTGCGGGGAGGTTTGTGGCTGGGGAGGCACTGACTCTTTCAAAGTCAGATTTCCAAATAAATGAATTCAACAGCGCAGCATCAATTCACCATTCAGCTGGCTGCTTGCACATTGACTAATGGTTATGTTTCATTTACCAAATACGTAAAATACATGACCAACACTATGAAATGTGAGGACATAATAAAAATATATTTATAAAAATAAATATTCCATTGGTGACATATAGAGAGATCAAATTGCACGTGCTCAAATTGAGCAAAAAAAATTAGCAGCTCAGCACCGTTTGTGTGGGATTGCGCAATCTGAGAGGAGGCACAGCTAGTCGCTGCCTCCTTCTGCTTCTTTCCCCATATTTGAACACGAAAATACACACATTTTGTGATATTGGCTATAGAAATCCTTGGAATCATCCAATAATTATATTTCTATCACAGGTCTCTGGACAAATATTATTATTTATATTATTCGTTTTTTACATTTCATGATGACACAGGGGAGGCTGGCCGCACGTCACTGATCAGGTGACAGGTTACAACAACTAACACTACCTACACAAGACATAGACAGACAGACACACATGCCACCGTTCAGACACACACTAAAAACATATAGGAAAAAAACAGACAGCTAAGTTGCCCCATTAGCCAACCAACCGTTAACCACACAGATTCAGGATGGAGATGGTGGAAAAAACCAGCAGTACAAGGTGATTGTGTCTGATGTTGTATATTGTATATTATACTACAGAGGGTACAATTTTCTGGGGAAATACTGAGGTGTGCTTGTGTCGGTTGCAGATGGGTCAATTTTGTTATACAAATCTTATAACTGATATTTCTGTACATTTTACAATCATTCATACTTATTATTTTTAAAGATTGCATAGTAAAAAAGCATACATTTGTTCCTGCTCATTTACACTTGAGTGAAGTGTAGAATGAAACAGGGTTCTCTTATTTCCCTTAATGCAAGAGGGAATGGTGATAGGCTATGTAGCAGCCTCACATAGTTGAAAAAATTGCCTCAAAACGAAGAAATTGGGGAATCTTGAGTAATAAATTGCCCTAACCTATATTATGACTTTGAATTCCCCTCAAGTTTTTTCCCATCTAGTGGCATTGTTAAACATTTACTCATATTGCATTTAATTAATAAATTCTAACGTTGTCACTGGCAGTATCTTAGCTGGAATCACGATTTAAACAGTAACATCTGCAAACTGAAAATATGCCCCCCACAAATGTAAATAAGATGGAAATGTATTTCTGGAAAACTGGCTAACATAAACAGTGTTTCCTCTATGTTGATTTTGACATTTCTGCCGCCACAGTATCAGAAATAGGGCTGTAAAAAAGGCCGTCTATCAGCAGTGATTGTTAGAGTGCATGTCGGAGAATAGCACAGACACGCGCTTCACACCACAGTTAAGATTGCGTGTGTGCGTCCTTGAGAACTGTAAATCGTAAACTTATGTTGTCAGTTCATTTAAGCCTGTTATTGTATTAGTCTATAGTAGTTGCAAATTTAAATTAAGTTAACTGGTAATTTTCGTTGTTTGTATTCTTCCCCAGCTAGCACGTCTGTTGATTCATAGCGATTGCTGCCCTTGCTCATGTTTGTATTTTAGGTGCATTATTATGCTGAAGTAGTTTTAATAAAGAGGGTTTATTGTTATTATTTGCTACAGAATGCTTAGTCTATCAAGATCAAATGAAGCAGACAGTGTACATGCTTTCGAGTGGCCTACCTTAATCGTTAGGCTAGTCTGCTGACTGTTTTTAAGTCAATTATTAATTGGCAGCATTTATGCCTTTTAGAAAATACTTTATGAGTGGAAGGTGTCTTTAAGTAGCCTAACCTTATTGCATTTGGGGAAATAGGACAAAAATATCTGCAATGAAGAAGTGATCAGTAACAAGAGTCAGTAACAACGTCCCTGTCTGAAGAACAGGGGGTAAAAAACGTAAAATTATACCTAAACGGTCAAACGGAACATTCGCAGAGATAAAAGCAATGCAATCGGGACCAACACGAACATTTTGACACTGACACATTGTCTATGTACTTTAAATATTTACATTTGTTAAGTTAAGGGTGGGAAAAGAATAATATATGAGAGAGAATATAGGTTGGGCCTTGTCAAAGGCAAGCACACCCAAATGCTTGCACCCAATTTCACCCAAGCACATTACAAATCAAACGTATTCTCATCATTACTAATAGTTAAACAACGCCAGCGATGAAGACAGGCAGACCCAGAAACATCCGTCAGCCAGGCATCCAGACGCACACAGCCTACCTTAGGCAGCTTGACGGTGGCCTCGCGGTACTCCTCTTCCTCTTCGCTGTCCGAATCTCCGCTCTGGACGGAGCTCCGGGACGCCAGGGCCAGAGACGCCTCCCGCTGCTGCCAGTCCAGCACACAGTGACGCACGTTGCAGTACACATTGAATGCCGATGGGTTGCTGTGCAACTTGATGTCCGGCACACAGAAGGCCCCATCGAGACTCTCCGTCTGGGGACAAGGAGTGTGGGGGGGGGGGGGGGGGGGGGGGGGAAACAGTGTCAGAAACCTGTAGACCTAAAGAAACATTTGGAACTGAAGTTGTGTGCTGGTGGCTTGAGGCCACGAGGTCAACATAGCTCAAAAGTCAAAGAAAGAGGAGAAAAAGACGAACGCAAAGGGGTGGAAGGGAAACAAGAACATGGACATAAAGAAAGAAATAGATAAAGATTGATAGGGATCAGAATCAGATTGAGATTAATTCGCCAAGTGAGTTTACGCATACAAGGAATTTACTGTGGCAACAAGGAATTTACTCTGGCAGCAAGGTGCCAACAATAAACATATAAGAATCTTAACGATAAAAAGTAGAAAACTAGTAGATGAAGTTCAAGCACACGAACACAGGATGGGACAAAAAAAGGTACAGAGTGATCTGAAAGCAGGCGCCAATCCAATACCCATTTACAGGAGTGAGGGACATTTGAAGGAGTTCATAATAGAGGCAGGATGGACAACGCCATTTGTAGGTCAATATACAGGGCAAGGACAGGAGTTTGAGGACACACAGCATTGGCTCAATACGCAAACCAGTCTACCCACAGGCCTACCAAGCACTGTACGAGACAAGTCCTGTCGTATTATCGTGAAGACATACGTTCTTTCGGCCTTTCTCCCTTTCTTTCTGTTTTTCAGACGCCCGGGTTTTTAAAACGCGGATCTTGTCAATAAGTCTCGTGTGCGGGATGGGGAGTTGATGAGCAGAAACGGCTCTGATGTCATAAGTGGAGCCAATCATGCAATTTAAGGGAATATGCAGTTGAGCTTTGGCAGGATCTGCTTTCTCTGAGCACAGTAAACAGGGCTCGCAGACTAACTCACAGTCCTCAGGCTACCTCAGGAGAAATGGGTATTGATTGACTGCTTGCTTTGCCCCACCCGCAGAATTGCATTCTTGGCAAAGAAATGACAGAGGGTGATGTCATCCTTTTAGGACGACAGGTCGTCCATTTAGGATGAAAGGTCATTCATTCTTTCCCCACCCCTTTCCATCCTTCCCTCCTGTTCATTCATTCCACTCTCCTCCGGCCCCCCTGCCCCATCTCTCCTAATGCCACTACAGCAGTGTTTATAGGGATACAGTATGCCTGCAAAAAAAGCATTTAGCATTGATCATACAGAACGGTTCCTGGGACAGAAGGCTGGATCTCATTTAAATGGGGCCTGAAATATATGTTAAAAAAAATGTTTTTACCAAAAGTCATTTTTTGATGTTTTAACTGTTAACAAAAACATACCAAAAAGTTTGAAAAACTATTTCAAACTAATTTAAAAAATATTTAGAAATATTTTAAAAAACAGCAAAAATAATAGCTGTCAAACTGTAAACAGGTCCTTTTTTTCTAGTCTGTGATCTTTGAAACCTCCCTGTCAGAGAGGAAAACGCTAGCCACAGAAGGAACAGTGGGGTGTAGACGGAGTGAGGGAGACTGGTGTACAACGAATGAACCCCAAAAGCATAGCCAATGAGAAACAGAATGGAATGGGGAGGAAATGGAGCGTTCTGGTCCACCCAGTCATTTAATGTGGATTTGATATTTGATCTGAGCTGAAAGCATTCAATGTGGTACTAGTCAGTTTAAGCGTCAGGTTGTACAACATCACCATAGTAACGCTGACCCTGCTCTTCTATTGGGCCTTACGCAAGATGATGTTGTGTAGAGCAACTGCCTGTAGTAAGGCAGTCGCACTCATTAATAATTTAATTGTCTTCGTCATACCAAAACCAAGCATGTGAAGGCATTTCCATATAAGGCAAAACTGGCAGTTAAACCTATGTGGTGTGGTGTGGTCCCCCCCCCCCCCCCCTCCTCCTTTTATGACCTAATATGCAAAACCTCAGTTCGTTCCAGTCAATGTGGGGAGAAGTGGCACCTGCTTACTGTGGGGCTTCAATAAATGACATTTTATTCTTTCAGTCTATGAATCATACAACAGGGGACAAAAGTATAGCCTCATAAAGATGGAGAGAAAAAAAAAACATCTCCACTCTACATTAGAATGGTATGACAGTTTTAGCAGACTGCGATCGAGTCAGAAGATGTAAGTGTCTGACTGGTATCCCCGCTTGCTCACTGGCTTGTCTGATTGGCTACATGCTCTCCTGCTTTCTCCCTTGGTACCTTGCAGAACCAGCAAGCCTCTCCTTAAAGGAAACATTTGAGATTGCAAAGGAAGAGTGCCTTTCTTTATTGACAGTGAGTGCATCAGAACATATTTTAAATACCAGAGCCCAACCCTGTGCAACACAGCAGTGTGCCAAATAAGAATTCAGCTACATACTCATACTAGTACACATACTCATACTCATACTAGTACACATACTCATACTAGTACACATACTATAGGCTTCACAGCACTCTGATGAGAACATTTGCCCATTTCAATCCCAATAAATTACATTTCCATGCATCCCAACGTATGAATGATTCCCAAAACAACTGATTAAACCTAACTGACAGTTTATCTACCTCTGTCTGCCTGTCTGTTTCTCTGCCTCCAGGTCCCCCACCCAGACAAACTGTTTGTTTGTTTTCCTACCCTCCAGTCTCTCTGTCACACTCTTCCCTTCCTGCCTTTCCCTGCTCGTCTGTCCCTCAGTCTGACAGTGTTTTTCTCCCTGGACGTCTGGTAAGGTATTGGGGTGGAGGATGAGAATGAACGAGTGGAGGATTAGCTATGTTTGCCCTACTCTCAAACATTAATCTCTCCAGCCGTCTTCCTGTGAACTTCTCTCTCGCAATGCTCAAGGGAAAAAATGCTCAAGAAAGTCAAAAGTTTCACAGACCACCATAGAACAGACACCATTAGATGGGGGATATGCAGACAGTTTGACTGGGGAGGAAGTGCTTTGATTTGGGCCTATCTTGTTAGCTGTACATTCAACAGTTGCAGATTAGCCTTGATACAAGGGCACGCAGAGATGTTGTCTGACACAAGCAGAGCTGGAGGCAGGGCGACTGTTGTTGTTCAAACATGGAACACAGGTCGCTCAGCAACAGAAGAGCCCTGAGCTCAAGACGGCGCCACTCCCAAAATTGCCGCCTCCTCCCCCCCCCTCCTCCCCCCCTCCCCCCCGATCACCTTGTGTGAGAGCTGCTGGCTCCTGATCAAATCGTGTCTAATTAAAACCATGTTCTTGGCATACTCTTTAAAGATTGTGCTGTGGAATCTAATCCATTAAAAATGTATCGTTATCATCAATCTTTGGAGATTACTTAATATAGAGGGGAAACAAGCATTGAGCCTGCTTATGCATGCCTAGAGCCAAGGCTGTATAGTTATGTTAATGCCATGAACATTTTTATATCCTGCCTGCGTTGGTAGGGATGAAAGCATGTATGCAATAAGGGAAAATAAAATGTATTTCCTTACCTTTGTCCTTGACTTGACTTTTGATTTCACTTTTTGTCGCCTCTTTAGTTTCTTCTTACTCAAAACTTTCTTGCCCCTGAAAAACACATTGGTCAGCATTTTTTGTATTAGACATACGCTATAAGCCACACACAAGATAACAACAAGATGAATAATTGGTAACATCTTCTAGAAAAAGGTCAAGTCCTATGTCAGGACATTTTGGAGTTGGTAGGGCAAATAATGTCAAGAGTTTACATAAACTCTGACTGAACTCTGAGCACAACATCCCAACGCCCACTTCATAGTATAGCATTATGGACACATTTATATTCTATGCTGCCTCTATCTCAAACATATTTCAGTATTCCAAAAGTGTCTAAAAACAAACCCTTACCGCAAGATGTCTGACAAGACTGGCAGGACCTGCTATTCAGAGATGAATTGTGATATGAAAAGGCACACATAACTACAGCCTTAATACCAGACTCATCATCATAGGGAATTATGCTAAATAGACATAGGTGGATGGTGAGAAGACAGAACAAATGTAGACATCCTGAATGTAAACCTATGAAGGTCGTTTCTCCAGATTTAAACTGCTTATAGACCTCTCTTTTTTAATTCCTACAAGAGTTTATCAGCCAAATCACTGTCTTGGATTTCTCTCTCAGATCCACTGAGCCAACTTCTGACATCCTCAAAGGGAGTGTAGTCCCCACTAACATCGAAGCCAAAATCAATCTCCTAATTGATGTGCAAAGTCACAGCAACAGCAATGGCTGCACCATTGACTCCTATGCTTAACGTAAACAAACGCCTCAAGACAGGATCTTGATGAGAGGCTGAATGCTGGTTTAGACAAGTGAGGGACACCATTACGCCTGACTTGCCCAGGTTACATCCTTAAAGCAGCTCTGTGCTTTGTCAACACAGTGCCCAGATAGAAATGTTCAGACCGTGTATCCTAGTTCATAGGTGAAAGGATAATTAGTGTATGTGACATACAAAGAACTTATTATGAAATTCTGTGAGCGACACAGAATTAGCTAGTGAGATACCTTTTTTAGTCTTTCTATTTGGTTTGTTATATTTTAACGTGCTACGAGGACGTACAAATAATGCTTTGATCTGCAGTGTTGTTGAAAATATATGATGTTAGACCCAAAGCTGTCAAAAATAAATACTTCGGTCAAACCACCCAATGCTTGGTGACAATTCGGTCATCTCCTGAGTTTCAGGAAAAACAAGAAAGTAGCACGAAAGAAAGTAAGCTCTATAAAGAGGTAGTCGAAGAGTTGGCCAGGGCTGGGTTCACTCGAAAGCAAGAACAAATAATCAACAAACAAAAAAACGCCGACTGTTGATGACGCATCCTAATGGTTACGCTCAAAAGTGGTGAAAACGCGGACTAGTTTGCTAAATAGCATTATGGTTGCAAGAATACTGAACTGAACTGGTGCAAGAACCTGAGCTAATTTGGTGGAAAATTGTTATTTTATCCAGTCATTATCTAGATGACGTAAGTGTAACCTAGAGGTTGCGCCAGGGAGCAGGACAGAGCCATGGATCGCTAGCCAACTAGAGCTAGGTATAAACAAGCTAGCTCAATCTCTATCTCTGTCTACCCAGAACACGCACTAAGCAAAATATATTTAAGACATGTTAACGGACAAAACGTCCATTCAGTAAAAATTCTGTGGTATTATAGCCACCATTTTTAAGTGGATAAGGCACTTGCAACGTTTCGTTTGACAGGGAAGGGCTGATGGCTAACCTCACAGGGTAGTGACGCTGCACTGGGCCTCGTTCTGCTCAAACCACATAGCAACACATAGTTTGCCCACCTTTGAAAATGAATATCTAATACATTTATATTGCATTTTATGTAATACTAAAATGATTTATTATTTCATTGTTATTGTAACATTCGGCAGACAGGTGGTACCAAGATAACCAGCTAGGGAGGTGCAAAATAAATTTGTCTCTACTCCGTCATAAGGACTCCTCGTTTTGGTACACAGTAATGAAGGCACGTCATGTGGGACAGTAGGGGCGGGGCAGGTTGCACTGTGATGCATCTTTTACACGCAACACATTGTATATCTCTAAAATGTTGACTAATTGAGGTGTTACACCGTAGCCATTTAACTGTTCTCTTGAATGGAAACTATCCCATAAAACTGACTACGCTAATAGTTTGCCCAAGGATGGTGAATAACACTTATAGACTGAGACCTAACGCCGTTATTGACCTTGCCTTTTTACCATAGAAAATACAAATGTTTTATGACCCTTGACTTTATATTATCAATGAGTACTGTACAAGAATAAATGACGCAATTTCGGAGAACTGTCAGTCACTTATTTGAAACGCAATGCAATCCGCCTTCTTTCTAACTGTGCACCGCGGGGTAGCACACTGAAGGAATAAGGAAACTATTACCACCAAGCAAGCAAAAAAATATGCTAAGGAAGTTAAAAAGCTAACAACATAGCCTAGTTGGGAAGCTAAAAGATGCTAATGTTACGTTGCCACACACAATTGCGTATAGTAATGTGAGTGAAAGAACAGTGTGGAAACAAATCAGATTAGCTGGCTTGCTTGTTGGCTTGACAGATAGCTAACGTTAGCGAGCTAGCTCCGTATCTTTCTAGCTAACATCTATAGCTAACGATGCTAGCAAGCTAAGTGTCAAGTGAGCCTCCTAACACTCAACAAATTCCCCGTCTGACTACAATACCAAACCTACCTTCCTTGGTTTATTCCTTGCTCTTTGTCATTGATAGCTGTGGTGTAAATCCTCCTATATCTTTCCGCCAAAGCTCGTCCTGAGAGTAGAAGCTGGTACCGACTCCGGCAATCCGACTGAGCCCCGGGGATTGGACACGACCCCATACCCGAACCAATAGTGGAGAAATCGGCTCCAGAAATCACCCTGACTCCCAGCCCCATCGACTGCGATGATGAGGAGGGTAGAATCCCTCCACCGGCTGCCGCTGCCGCAGCAGCACACATCATCGTTTTGGAGAACAATGCATATACATCAAAAATACAATAGCTAGCAAACTAACTAGCTAACTGTCAGTGGAAAAAATTTCTAAATATCATGTTATTTGGTCATCCCGATAAGAATTAAAGACAGCTAAGAAGATTGTGTCCAGTCTTCTCTCCAATTTAAAACGGCATAAAAGCCGATGTGGTGCAACTGCGCGAAGACAGCTAGGCTTCCGATCCTCGAATGTGAAAACAGTTTAGATCCCGAGAATTTTGAATATCAAGCCATACTTATTTCCACTTCAGATACAACTAAAGAATCGCGTTCAAAAATGTGTTTTAAAGGGCTTTGTATTTGTCTGTTGTTTCAATGTTTCTTGACCCCGGATAGGTAGCCGCAGCGTCAGTTGTGCTGCCATCTTAGCTTCATCATCCCTCCCTGTGCGTTTACTGTTTAGCATGCTGGGATATTTCCATACCATGGACATAGTAACGTAGTAGTGGTATCACTTGGAAGCACGGCGCAGTACCAGCCATTAAAAATCAAATGTCATTTATATATTTCGTGTTTTAATAGTGAATTATTTGAGTGAAATTTACCATAAACAATTGCCGTATAATTGAGTTGCAAAATATATAAAGATCAGGGGGACAATTCTATTATTATTATCACTCAAGGACAATATACTGCACTTCCCATAGCACATAATTAAGTAGCCGTGTAGCATTTACCGTTGTTTCGAGTAGGCCTACGATAGAACACATGCTTTGGAATTATATCCCAAGACAACCGAACACCAGTGGAAAGTCCAAACAGTCTGTTTTTCACACCTGCCGTTGATGTTTACTTAATTTAAATACAGATACAAAATTATTGGTTTGTGTCAACAGGCCTGAAAACAATAATGATCTATGGGAGGAAAAAAATGCATTTTTTAAAATATTTTATTTAGGAATACAAGATGGATCCCATGGGAAGACATAAACAAACCTAAATCATTCAGTCATATGGCGCACCCATCTATAGGCCTATATTGAGCCTTCCGTGTCCATCAATCCGGTCAGGAAGCTCAAAACCCAAACTGATGGGCGTAGTGGTGATGTCAGGCGGTAAAATGGGTGCGCTACGTTGCAGGATTGGGGAGGGGAGCAGGATGCTCATCTGATACTAAGGAAACAAGCCAGAGATGCAAGAACAGGTTCATATACTGAACAACACGGACTGTCTCACACACACAGGAACAACAGTACCATGGTGTCTTTAGCAATGTGCAAATGACATTGTTACCTGAATTTATTTGTAGTACTATTTCTATGCAGATTGTTTCCACAAGTGTGGGTGTGTGTGCTGTGTCCTGAAAGCACAGAAAAATATGCAGCCAATCTTGTAGTGATGATTTATTGGTTGTGATGCACAATTATTGGTTCAGGCCTCGCAACCTTAGATTGAACATATTATATATTGTGGTAACCTAGGAAGCATCCAATAAAAACTTATGCTATGTTGCAACTAGACTGTAAACACTACAGGTACTTTTGAAATTTCACATTTAAACTAAATGGTGGACATTTACATCAAAGATCCCATGGCATGCTATTTTTGGATGCTTTTATATAGGCCTTAGTGATCCCCATGTACTGTATCTGAAGTCTCTTTCCCGAAATTCAGCCTTGATGCAGAATTACAGACAGAGAGCAGTCCCACAATGAGCCTTCCTTAGGACGTGACATTTCTGTGTCTGAAGCTTTAAATGATATGAGGAGGAGAGAGGTGGGGTTAACTGCCATGCTTCAGTCGTTTGCAAGTCATGAAGTCTGTCGAGGAAAAAACAAGATCGATTAGCTTATTTTCTCATTGGTGGGCCAAATTCTCTGGGCGGGCAAAGCAGAGAAAGGGGAGGTTATCTTTCCTCTTATGACGACATAAGTGGAACATTTTCAATTCAGAGCGTTAGAGCTTTCATTTTCTCAAAGGCAAAGAAGAATACACCCAAGGCTTCGTTTACACCTATCAACAATTTTAGCCACTGGGGGACCAAAGGAAGGCTAAGGGAACTCATATTAAAGGGGTCATTGATTGTAAAAACACTCGACGGGCTGTGATGTTTGTCTATGAGAAAATCCCGGTGCAGTTCGACCCTCCGTTACACATTTGCTTGAACCATTTCAACGAGGACAGTTTTGAAAACCTGGGACAATGTAGAGCAGGATTTGCTATGAAGCTGTTGCTGAAAAGAGATGCTGTTCATTATGTTCATCACAACAGCATGCTGTAATATGGTTTTGTCGCTAACAGTTATTAGCAATGCTAATGTATCCTGCCTGTATCTAGCAAAGGTAGAATGTGTGATGATTTAGTTTATTGGCAATGGTGCTAACGTTATTTCATGTTCCTGACTGTGTTTCATTCGAATAAATAACCCGTCTTGTCATGTAAATCTACAATTCAAGATGCATGTTTGTCCGATCTTTGTCAAGTTATTTTGTATTTTTCAGCAAGATAGCTAGAGCTAACTGAAGTTGAATCACGATAGTTGAGTTGCTTTAGGCTATAGTATAGCTAAGCTGTAAACTCAAATTAAATAAGTGGATGTCTAATTAGCAACCAATGGCTAGACCTGGGGCCCGTTCGTCATAGGGGTTGAAGCTAAGTTAATCAATTGTCCCTTTAGCCCAACATTAGCGAGCTAACTGAGAACCGCAAATATCGGCTCGTCGACGACTGATCAGCATCCAGATCATGTGGTTAATTTCAATCAGGCTAAACTTATCAGGGCAAGTGCACGAGCACGTCCTACTTCAAAAGGCAGGAAAGGTTGATTACCAAAACCATGAATTTCTAACGGTATGATGGCGGAAAAGACGAAAGAGAGAGCGGTGATATTCTCGCCATCTGAGCAAACTATTATAATGAGTCTCTACGAATGCAATAGGCCTAAGCATATCATGGCTAAGTCAAACACCGCCACCGCTGCCAGAGCAAGACAGACAGCTTGGCAAAAAAATTGCCGATAAACTAAATGCGCATTTTGGTAAAATGTAGCTATAGGCTCATCTTTAGTAGCCTGGTCCTAACCAGACCCTCGTACATTACATTTGTACAGAGGGTCTGGGATCTCTCCATTGACAAACGTTAACTTCCTAGAAGGCGGGTCCTCTGTTGAAGTTTAAAACTATTGGATCCGCCCAGAGCCACTCTGATTTGCCATAACCAATCGCAAGCGTTCGCCTTAGCCAACTCCTTCACCGCTACTGTAACGGAGCTAGCTGCCGTAGCTGGAAAATCAAACTTTTCCCGAACCCCGTAGGGAGGAGGGCCACAACCTCATGGCCACCAACAAAACTCAGCAAGGAATGTTCTTGCTCTGGCTTTAACCTATGGATATTCGTCAGCGTTGCTGCCACAACCGCAGAATAGTTTCGCTCGCATCTTTCTCCGCCGCCATTACTGAACTACTCAAACTAGTGCACAACATTAATGTCATCGTTCTCAGCCACTCCCTCTGTTCGCTGATTGGACCTACAAAAAATGTGTTTCTAGAAACCGACTTCAGAGCCTAGCTCCCAGACCTACTACTGAAGCGAAATCCAAATTCAGCGGAAGTACGTAGGAGGGCAGAGCCAGGCTACATCTTTAGTGCCTTATTACCCCAATCAATCAGATCACATTTCTTTAAATGTGCCTGATGGCAATGCGCTTAATGGAAATTAATCATCGAATGAGATCTTGCTAGAGAAAATAATGATATCAACTCTTTCAGAATAAATATAAAAACAAGGCCAAAGAGTATCTAATTGATACGAATTCATAGACACCTATGAGGATATAGGCCTACTGAAAGCGCTTATATCATGTACTATCTATGTGTATATGCATGTAGGCCTATGTGTAAATCCCTCTTTGATTTCATTGACTGGGACATGGCCAGGGAATATGATGAATTGATTCCTCAGCTGTTTAAGCGCCAATAGCCTACTTATATTACAGCAACGCATGCTGTGGCTTTGCCAATGTTTTCTGCATCGCATAAAAATGGCGTGGTGCACGTGACTCTGTCAGGCTATGGCATTTTGGACTTCTGTCGATCAATTTCTTATCTTGTTAGTTAGCCGACTGCATCCAATCAGCGCTGAAGTGTAGTACCTACCCTTTCCGTTCAGAGTTAATGTAATGTCGTTTTCCATTTGGGGGAGCGTGTTTTTGTATTGGGGGGAGGTGAACAAGTCATCCGATTTGGGGGGAGTGTTTTCATTTGGGGGATGTACTCATATTAGGGGGGGTCTTTTGCACTTCAGGGCCACCGTAGGTGACAGCTGAAGACAGACGTGAAGTGAGGGTGTTTTTTTGAGGACTATTGGTTCCCTCTAGCGGTCATTTAATATGCTTTCCTAGTTCTGGACCAACAGTTTATGGTTGTTTAAGTTTGACTATAAATCCATGGAAGCACAGGCAGACACAAATTGATTTCTTGCTACTGGTTTATCTGAAGGCTTTTCTCCTCACCCAACTTTCAAATCCACCATGAAAACTAAACAAACACTATTGAAAAACACGTGAGAAAGTTAGCTTAACATTAAACAATATGGCATGCACAGCATGTGTAATGAAATGTTAAACAGACAAACAAAACACATCGTTAGCTGCATGCTACAAGTGGGAATAGTCGGAGCCTGTCTAAGGAGAGCCTGTCCACTCCCTATTAAGCCCCATTGTACCGAATTTTGTTGCAGTTACACCAGAGTTTCACTTGGGGTGATCACAGTCGAGGGCACAATGAATGGGAGTCTATATGCAGCTAAATCTAAGATTTGATTGTAGTTTGTGCATGTTCAACATGGGTTATACGTCGAAAGTTGAATGAACGAGTATTTCTGTCATTTAGATTTCTTACAGGGTGAGTGTTGTTGCCCATAACACGCTAGCATTCTGCTAATGAATGCTGATTGCTGATTGGTTAGTGAAGGACTGACTACCATAGACCATAGAGTTAGCCATAGACATGTATATATGTCTATGCTGACTACGACCAGAGATCCCGCTTGATGGCATCCGAAGCGGAACCAGAATGTCATTAGCAACATTAGCAACAACATTGGCAATCCAAAACTCTTTCTATATGTGTATTGACAGGGAGAGCCTAACCTGTCAGCTGTGTTGTGGATGCCTCGAGAGAATGTGAAATGTGACCAGAGCTTGCCGTAAAGTAGTATCGTACGATGTGTATGACATCATTGACATTTTAAAAGGCACAAAAAAGCGACTTAACCCATCAGTGTATATTTTTGCCTCCCCTTTCGAATTCAACATTCAAATTACTAGACAAAAATTATATCCTGAGAAAAGTGTATTTTGAGGGGTGTAGCTTCATAGACCTCCATTAATTCTGCACTGGCCCGTTAGCGCCCTCATATGGAACTAGCGTGAAACTGCAACCAGTTCAGAACCCGGAAGTTTCCAGAGAGTGGCAGTTGTCCCCTATTAAAAGGGTCATTGATTGCAAAACCCAATTGACCCTGTTACAGTTGAATAGACAGTTCAGTGGATACAATTGACATACAGTGAACCTCAAAGTCCATTGACACCTCTTTCCTGTGCAAATCTCACAATTAAAAAATGTATCTGTAAAACGGTCGTTTTAGAAAAATCCCCTGTTGTGACGTCACAATGAGGGCTCCACCGTTTTCGGCTCGGCTGGTCTGTAACTTTGTCACACCCCAAAATTTGCTGCACGGTGTACTTCTACAGAATTACAAAGAATAACATTTTCTAGCATATTGAAAATGGACTACGGTAAATGCAGTGTTTCAGGCTGTACAGGGAATGTTGACACTTTTCAGAGTCTTCCTAAGGAACCAAACACTCGACGGGCTGTGATGTTTGTCTATGAGAAGATCCCTGTGTAGTTCAACCCTCATTTACACATTTGCTCTAACCATTTCACGAGGACAGTTTTGAAAACCTGGGACAATGTAAAGCATAATTTGCTATGAAGCTGTTGCTTAAAAGAGGTGCTGTTCCGACCGTATGTTCATCACAACCGCAATGTGTAGTATGATGTTGTCGCTAACAGTTATTAACAATGCTAACGTATCTTGCCTGTATCTAGCATCGGTAGAATGTGTGATGATTTAGTTTATTGGCAATGGGGCTAGCGTTATTTCTTGTCCCTGACTGTGTTTCATTCAAATAAATAACCCGTGTTGTCATGTAAATCTACAATTCCAGATGCATGTTTGTGTAGATCTATTATTCAGCAAGATAGTGCTAACTGAAGCTGACTTGAATCACTATAGTTTGTTTTCTAAGCTGTAGTGCTAACGTTACCCACCTAAGTCAATCCCATTTGCTTCGACAACAGAAGTGGAAACAATTAACATTATCATTTCAAATGATATGTAGTCAATCTGTTGAAAACAGTGTTGTGTAGACACAAAAGATTTATTTGTACGTTTTTATTTAAAGTCTGCACCTTTGATGTTTCAGCGAGTCCTGTTGGCCATGTTGCGTCTTTGCTCCGCAGCTTCACTCATTGTAAACCAACCAATGAGCATACCATAAAAGGGAGAAAACCTCTCGTTTCATTCTGGGGCTATTTCACAGAATGCATCATGGCTCATACAACAGCACCCAGGCCATTTTCAGCCCAACCAATGTTACACACCCTATTCGGACACCTTAGGAACAGTGTGAAATACCCTAAAAAAACAGTCAATCACCCCTTTAAACATTCTCTGCAATAGTCTTCCTTAAAATCGTTCAATTACTTGTCCTGTTTGCTTCCCAAAAGTCTTATTCCCCCCAGAACAACCCAACGAGACTTGTAGTTAGCTTTGAGCTGAGCCATTGAAATAATAGTATTAGTATTTGGGAGACTTAATTAGATAATGTATACATAACAATTGCAACTTACACAATCTCTCATTTATGACATTGATCTTAGAAAAGGTTGACAAATGATGTACATACTGCATTATGTAAACAGTGTAAAAGCAACAACATGGACAGTCTGTGGACAGTTAGCATTTGTTGGTAAGGAGAATATTTCCTTGGCAACCTCCCTGACTCTACAAAGGAGGGGTCATTATCATAAATCAGGTCCCTTCACCTGTCACACCTTCCTGTGCTATGTACTTTCATACCTTATGTCTGTTAGAGAGGACACTCCTAGAAACTAGGCTTGTGACAATTGACAGCTCTGCACCCCACCCTTCCTTGCACATGCCGCAACCACTTTAGCAGATTCAACGTCAAACTACATTGAACATCATCATGACACAAAAATGTGTTTTCATCACACAGAACAAAACTTTCCATGAGCATTCAAGTTGTAGTCAGTTACTTCAAATATATTTTTAAACTTTACTTTCAAATTGTATTAGATTTTTAGACACCAATAGAGTTGTAAAGTGCAGTGCTCGAACTAATACTCTATTGCTTAAGTGCAAAGGCTGCTGGAGAGTTGACCAAGAATGTTCAAGATAAGGTGACATAAGAATTAAACGTCAGTGCCAACTCAGATTGAACAAAATGACTTACCTTATCTATATACCTGCTAAACAAACTATACTGTCGGGGGGGGGGGGGGGGGGGGTGACGTACCTATATATGTTTTTTTGTTTTTTTACAGTATTTCAAAGCTTTCACAGAACTGGTTGAGGGCCGGTCAAAGGTAGTTTCAGTGAGATATCAACACCATGTCCTAACATTGTTATATGTTCTTATTTCCCTGTGTTTATTCCAGGCTTTCCTTTACTCATCTCTCAACTAAACCCTTTTTGTAATCTACTACTACAGTGATTGACAACTACAAATCAGTCGCTGTTACTGACAGGTGATTAAGATCACTATCAGAGTTCAAATACCTGTCTTGCCATGATTATGGTTAAAGTACGTCTCAGGATCCACATCTTAAGCCTGGGTGTGTTCTAATGTTTTTCTCTGTCACTTCTGTTGAAGGACGAGTCTTCCTGCTGTCTCTGTCCAGCCTAATGCAATCCACCTGCTTCTGTGCTTATACAAAAATTGTATGTATGTATATATAAAAAAAAAAGTTTATTTATAAAGGAATAATGATATAGATAGAGTATTGAGTGTAAGACCATAGTAGTGAGGTAAAGAGAGCAGGCGAGGTGGTGTGTGAAGGAGAAAGGAGTGGGGAGAGGAAAAGAGAGAGAGGTGGAGAGAAAGGTATGAGACCACACCTTCAGGTGGCCTTGGGGTTCCCTCCCTTTAGGTCAAAAAGGGAGGTATAGACGTGTGAGAACCACTGGTCGCTTGATTGGAGTAGTCTGTGTTGTCAGCAAAGGTACGTAGCCCGTAACTCTCTCTTTTAAAACATATCACTGTCATTCACTTATATCCTTTTTTGTATTTGTATTCATTGTAGCTTGTTTGACATTAAGCAATTGAATGTCGGATTTCATTTATTGTTATGTATGCTATTGGAGATTGAGACCGTCCAAATATGACACAGCCAACTGTTGTTACCTCACATTAATTTGGTGTCTAAGAGCAAATCTTCTGTACTCCTCCATCATCCTACAAGCCAAATTGTGTGAAATACATACCAGGCTGTCAACTCAAGTCAGTGTCTGTCAACCTAAACATTTGATTTAATATTTGAGTGGATTAGTGGCAACTCTTAGTGGCAACTAGTTTAGAGTCTCAATAAAAATAAACGTATATGTGTGAATATGCCATTCTAATGTTTTGTAGACCCAGTGCTTGTATTGAAAGGATATATGTGATCAGTAGGGGTGGTAGTGGTCAGTTCGGGGGGAGGGTGTGGGTTTTGGTGCATAAGCAATTTCTAAGCTTTATCATGAGTGGACTGTGGAATGTGGCTGATCTGCCGTTTATCTGTGTTCTAATGCTGAAGGTGTGTTTAAGGAAGGTGTGTCTGGGTGAGAGGAGGGCAGGGTGTGCCTCCATGTGGGGAAGGATCCAACCAAACTGGTTTTAATTCTTAAAGGATGAGTCAGGGGTTAAACCTGGCACTGTAGCATAATAGAGGGCTTAGTAGCCAAATAGTCCCACTCTGTTGAGTCTAGAAAATGAGAAATGCACTACTCTAAAGGCATGTACATACGTCTATCTGTGCGGTGTCCATAATGAAACAGTAACTCTCACTATACACTCAATGTTTTGACCCTACACATACTCAGCGTCAGTTAGTTCACCTGGTCATTGGTGCCATCCGATGGAGGAAAGAAAATGTGCACCATAATGAGAATTTCTTTTTGTCATCCTTATCTTTTCCAGCTATTAATTCAAAGTGAAGATGTCGTATTCTTTCACCAAAAAGACCTATTCCACCCAATCTAGTAAGTATTAATACTGTAGTGAGAATACAGGAAATGAACACTTTGTCTGTGTCTTTGACTAACAAAATACTCCATACCTACCAGTCCTAATATTGAGCAATTGTAATAAATTGATGCATTTAGAGCCAAAAATATTGGATGATTGTTAATGTCATGACAGTGACAATGTATTTATTCATAAACGTACATATCATATTATTGGGTCATTTGAATGGCCTGTCTATGATACCTCTAACATTAACCTTGAGTTACCTGCTCTTTTACCCTGGTCTTAACCACATACGTAACGAATGTGTGGTGTTATTTGTGATGTGTGTGTTTCAGCCAAGACCTCCAGTCCCAGCCAGGCCATCGAGGACGCCAAGAAGAAGACCTCCCTGCTGAAGGACAACAGCTGGATCAGGAAGGATGCTGAGGAGGATGAACCAGTCGAGTAAGTCACTGGGCCATCCATACACACCCAAACACACACACAAACGCTCAATCAAACTCAAACACACAGGGTGTGTCAGAAATCTTAGGTGTGGCATTTTCTTGTCAGATAAACATTCTTCCCATACCTGCCATGCAAATAGTGAGACTTGTTTGTTTAGGTATCTCCTAACCCTAACCTCCCTGTGTCCTCACCCCTCCAGACGGGATCCCAATTTTGGTAGGGCTGTTCTGAGCCGCTACAAGACGAATGACACACTGGACAGGTAGAGACTCCTGGGATACTTTCTGATTCATGTTATATTGCATACATATTCTGCCTTTTACTGGTGACTACTTTTCACAGAACTGAGAGATGTCATACATTCAACCACGGACCGTAATAATGAACGTGACGTTCTCTCAATGTCATAGTAAACCGTTTTAAATGGTCCTTTAATGTGCTTTCTTATCTATAGTTCCAAGTCAGTGGATACCAAGAGCCCTCAAACCACGTCAGGTTCAACTTCCTACGTTCAGTCTCTCACTAAGAGGTACCCTACCTTCAGGCTGTGCTTTTACATCTTGCCACCAGGAGTGGACAAAAGCAGGAGCACATGAACATGTTCAGTTACTCCTAAAGTATACAGCAGACTGACTCTACTACAGATTCTTCCTTCTTAAACCTGGTCCTTCTTATTGCAGGTTCAGTGCCAGCCAGGATGAACTGAATAAAGGCAGGTCAGTTGGCTTCGCTCTTTACTTCCATATTTACCTATACAATAATAACAGCATTTCAACATCAAATTAGTAAATAGTTTGGTGAGAGTTATGTGATGTAGGGCTATGATGTCAAATTGCCTGTTGATATCATTAGCACCACCACCCCCACCCACCCCCAGCTATGGATGGATCATGTCTTATACACATTCGTAGATATTTCAGTAAAATGAGATTTCCTTGTAGTCCATTTCTAAACACAGTCTTCCTATGTCGTAGCGTATCTTCCCTGAAGTCCACAGAGGAGCCAAAGACGTATGTAAACCCCTGACGAGATCAGGTTTCAGTTCGAAAACGAGACACATCTAATTTCACTGATATTTAACGGCTATGGAGGGCAATTGTGACAGTGTTCTAATATGCATCCATTTGTGTCCCTACAGAACCACTGTCACCAAAACTATAGTCAAAGAGGAGCCAAAAACAAGGTAGAGGATGAATGTTACAACCACACAAGAGTGACATACCTCTTTTGAAATATTACTGCTATTGAAAACGTTCACTCCTAACTATAATTCACATATCATTGTTTCTCCAGCACCACAATGACTACCATTACCAAGAATGGAAAAACCACTGAACAAACTACTACCACCACCCAACATGTGGTGAAGTCCCCCACCAAGACTGAAACTTTCACTGAGAAGGTCTTCTCTGACAACAAGAGCCCAAGCAAAAGGTAATGCATATCCAGTCTGAACCCAAATTCTTTGGCCAAAGTATATTCATGATTTACGACTGTTAAATGACTAAATGTAGTTACATCTACACGTTAGTAATAGGGCAGACTTTTTCCATTTTTCTACTGCAGCATTGCCTACACACCACCTGCACCAGCCAAACCGAAAGAGAGCAAAACAACTGAAAACACATTCAAGACGTAAGACGAAGCTAGACAAGGCAAAATCTACGTAGTGACAGCATAATTATGAACTCATTTTGAATAACACATTATAATGTGTAATGAGTCTCTTCTATGTTCTTGGCAGGGCGGACGATCAGCTGTATGATACTCTCATCCCCACATCCATTAAAACAAAGCTAACCCCAGACGGGTAATGTGCTTAGAAATGATCAGTTGCATAATGAGATATTCATGTTTATATTGGTATTTACTGTAAGTTGTGAGACCACGCTATTGTCCACACCCTTCAAATGCAAATCAACCCTAATTAGTACCTACACTTATTGGTTGTTTTCAATTGTAGAGCAACAACTGTGTCCAAAACTGAGACTGTGACAGTCAAATCCAGTAAAGAGTGCTCTGATGGGTGAGTGACCATACACCACACATAGACAAGGGCAGTGATCTTAGTCATGGAACCAAACTGATCTGAGAATCTTTCATTCCAGAGAGAGCACCAAGACAACCACAACCACAAAGACAACCGCCACGTAAGAATGCTATGTCAACCCATCCTATATTGTACTGTACTCGCTTATGATGACCATTATAAGACAGGTCTGACATATAACTAATACTGACTATTGTTTATGACTTTCTCCTGTCATGTGTAAAGCACTGAAGATAAGCTGTTTGACACCCTTCTGCCCACATCCTTCCACTCTGGCTACAATTCTCCTGACAGGTAGGGTGGTGTGCTATCCAGGTGATTTATCCACCTGCATGAGTATGCCAAGGTGCCTAGCAATGTAAACTATTGTGATGGATTAAACGATGGCTAGTAAAAGCCATTACAAACTGCCTGCTGTTTGTCATTGATTAATAAACCCAAAACATTATATGTAACCTATTCCTCAATATCTCAATTCAAGAATATTTACAAAAAAGATTAAATCAGTCTGTTTGTCCACTCTCCCAGCACCAACACCACCACCACCACCATCACCAAGAAGGACATTGTTGTTGTGGACGGCACCAATGGGTACGTTTGCACACTCACATGAACAACATGCAATAAAAACACAAAAAAGAGGTAAAAACATCATATTGACCAGAATTTTTCTGCACTCAGTGTTGAAAGCAAATCTGTGACTTCACCAAAATCTTCCACCAGAACTAAATCCAGGTAAAAAAAAATACTAACTACTCTGTACAGTGATTTTTGTAGGAGAATATGGTCATTTGCACTGCTATTGTATTTCATCAGTCTTTTCCCATATGTAAACAATGTTTTACACACCATCGTTGACTCTATCTCTGCCTTCCTCACAGCTACAGCTCATATAGCAGCAATATAGATGATCTCCCTTCCAGCCAAACCACCTCCTACACTATCAGCTCCAAGCCCAGGTAATCTCCCAGACACAGTCTAGTCTGTAATATGCCATTGATCAGGCGTTTATATCCAAAATGATAACTTTAGATGAATGTATAACACATTTCCAGGACATTATCCTGGTCCTGATTATAAATCTGGTTAAGTCTGGGTCAAAGTGTGAGATGTAAACCACGTCTGATAACCTATAACAGTCATATTGCATGCTTCCCACGGCATACAGAGAGGAATACACCAAAACCAGCTCCATAAAAAGCTGCTCTAGCCAACCAGACAGCAGGTAGGACTACAACTAGATATCTCATTGTGTTTGAATTGATCTGAAACTAGTTACAGAATTCCAATCTTTGCTCAGAAGAGGTAGGCGTAGAGACGCGTCACTTCCAGTCAGCAAAGGCCATGGGTCAAAGTAAGATTTGCACTAATATAATACATTTCTGACACTTGTCACCAACTTGGTCTAGTTATGAGTACACCAGTGTAACCAGCCCCTCTGCCTACACCACAACATCCTACAAGGACAACAGTAGCAGGCTGGACAATCTAACATCTGATTCCTTCACCTCCAAGTCTATCAAGTCCGTCTACTCAACTCCCGAGAGGTACAACTCTTACCACAAAATGTTCAGTACCTTTTATGTAGGCCGACTGTATACCAAACAAACTGTAAACTATACAAAATTATGATTTTATGCAGTTCATGTAAGGATATCAGTCATCTTAGATAACGTCATTGGGCAATTTCTATGGATTTCACATGAGAGAAATATGACTTTTCTATGTCATTTTCTATTATCTTTAAGTTTAGTTTCATGTCACAAGAACAACACGGTGTGTTTGTGTTTTTACAGTGGATATTCATACCAATGAATTTCACTTGTATCTTGCATATATACCAATGTATGCCTGAAATATCTTTATAATCAATACATTAATGATCTCCCACCTATGTCAATGACCTGCTCCTCCTGTCTAGGGCTGTCCTGGAGAAAGACCTGTGCTCCTACTGCCGGAAGGGTATGAGTTCTGACCCCAAGATGGTCCTGGAGGACATGAAGATCAACTGCCATGCCACCTGCTTCAAGGTACATTACAAATGTACCACCGTTTACCATCTAAAACAGTTAGGCAGCCTGCTCCTTCCTTCTATTTGTAATATTGGCATGTGTGTTTGTGTCTTTCAGTGTGAGGTGTGTAACAGCACCCTGGGTCATCTGAAGGCAGGGGACAGCATGTGGATCTATCGACGCACAGTCCACTGTGAGAAGTGTTTTAGCGTCACCAGAGGTAAACACTATACTGTCCCATACTATATTAAACCATGTTATACTATATTCAAACATTAATAGTGTGAACTACTGATGTTACTATGCTACCAGCTGTAGACCTAATATGTCTTATCTCTACAGAGAAATGGTGTCGTTG
This sequence comes from Hypomesus nipponensis, assembly GCF_054491055.1. Classification (NCBI taxonomy): domain Eukaryota; kingdom Metazoa; phylum Chordata; class Actinopteri; order Osmeriformes; family Osmeridae; genus Hypomesus; species Hypomesus nipponensis. The sequence goes on from NC_140383.1 coordinate 20,681,532, forward strand.
ATCCAAATTTACACTACTCAGTTGGATGGAAGAAAATCAAAAGAAAATAAAGAAAATATGAATCATCCTAGGCTAATGCATATTATGGCAAGGACATTGTTTTTGTTTAGTTGATGATTGAGTATATGTAAGCTGACAAATGTACATGGTCTGAGGTAGCCTAATACTTATGGCAGGGGGAGCTCCTTTTAAGTTACAACTTAAATTATTCTTCTGGAAAATACCTTTTCTCATATAGGCCATTTCCTACGGAAGCCATAAGCGGCCATATATTCCTGTATTTTTTTTACTCCGTTTTCCCCTGATAACATGTTAATTTCACTTGTTTTCGCGAGCTCTTGAGTTATTTATGTATTTATCTTGAATGAACCAATGTTGTTTCCCCGGGATTACGGGGTCATTGTCTCGAGTGTAGCAAGACAGTTACGCTAGTATTTGGGTACAGTGAAAATCACGAGAAAACGGAGTAGCCTAAATAAAGCGTATTGAATGAATGGCATCTCAGGGCTTCCGTACTTGTGTATTTCTGTGTGTGATTTTTTTCTTCCCATAGCGTACTTGCTCTTGTTACCAACCTATTTACAAGTCTGTATTGTTTGTGAAATTCAGTGTACAAAACATAGGGGCCGGAGGCTTTGAGTGTGTGCAATAAACGTTGATCATCATTCAATACCTTGTAATTTCCACAATAAAGATCTGGTCAAAACGGAGTTGGTTGTTTTACCTTTGTTCTTCTGTTTATGTGCCTATTGTGCATAGCTGCATAGATAACATGAGTGGGCTACAGACCGCGGAGGAGAATTAGACTGGGGGGGTCGCTGTCTGCTGGTTTGCCTTGTCATCCCTTGTGTGTCTGCGCAGAGGCAGAGCATCTCTGGTTGGCTACGGTGCAGCGCTTTGGACCCCGTAGCCGAGGCTATTGCTGTAATCAGTGAGTGTGTATCAGTTGACTAGAAAACGGCATAGGAAATTAAAGGTTGCCCTTTCATACAGAAACCTATCTAGACGTTTTATTTGCACATCTAAAGGATAATTATGACAAATGGAAGCAGAGGTATTGAACCCCCATATGATGGCAGACGTCAATGGCAACAATAAGATTGCAGACGCGGAGCTCGAGGTAAAAAAGCTTCAGGAACTAGTCCGAAAATTGGAAAGGCAGAACGAACAGTTGCGGACAAGAGCAAACGTAAACAATTGTAATAACGACGCGCATCACCAAAACTCGCTGCCACCATGTCTGCATGGGGGAAATACAGTATGTTCAGGGTGTAGTACACATTTTCTTGAGAATTACGGAGGTTCAAGTCCAACAACACCATCGTATTCGTCTGCCTTTGGACCGCACAAAACGACGGAGGAGCCGTTCGAGTATTTTCATCCGAGCTCAGTATCTGATTCTGCTGACGTTGACATCGACGACTGCCCGGCTGGACCCACCGTTCTGGATGAGGTGGATGTGCTAGACCTCAATACAGTCCTCCCTAGCTTGGAGTCTGAAAGCTGGTACTGCTGCTGTTCCATTATATTGACCCAGTTCCCGTCATGTTTTTTGCATATTGTGTTAAGGTTATTCTACGTAAAAAAAAAAAAGAAATGGTGGCAGTTCTTTGTTAGGGTCAATATTAGCCCGCAGGCATAGATTGTAAAACATAGCCAAAAATGTTTGTGCAAATATGTAACTATAATGTAATTGTACAGTGCTGAAATGTAACCCATGTAGCCTACTCATCACCTGTTCATCAAGAGCGTGATTCTATGTTCGCCAATGTTTTGACTTTGGTCCCAACAAAATCTTAAAAACACAATAGACTATAGTTGCCTACACAATATATAAGACTATACAGACACATGAAAATGTATGATAGCTTTAGTTTGACAGAGCATAGTGATGGATGTAAAACAATGACTAGCCTAAGACTACTGGAGTGAAATCCAGGGCTGTATGCTTATGGCACCAGGCAGTAGCCTGGAGTAGCTCCACATCACACTGTTAGTGTGTAGCCCATTTTTAGCTCCATACACTGGTGTGGAAAATAAAGCACACTTTCATGCAGCTCAACGCAGCATTAATCAAATTCAACAATTGGCTCTGCTGCAATGATGCTCCTTCACCCACATTTAGCAAGTGTACCCATCCGAGTCATTCTCTGTGACCTAGTTGTGTACTGTCAGGCTATGATACTGTTATTCTGGTCAGCTACTCTCCTCCCTGTCCCAGTTTGGAACAGTTGCAACCATAGTGAATTGTCACAAAACGACTAAAATCCTTTAGATACACTTCAGAGCTGTGCTGCTTTTATAAACCTTCCTTTGAGAATTGGAGGTTAAAGGATATGACAGTTGTAGCCTATTTTGTAGTTTCAACAGCAGATGATCCTACATGTTTAACAGTCAAGCTGTCCAGGGTCTCCTAGGACAATCTCTCCTTGACCATTCTGTGGAGCAGTTTGTGACTGTTAACAAGCATTGCTAATGCAGCCTGTAATGTAGAGCTATAACATTCAGTGGAGGTGTTCCCCTAGCCTTTACTTAACACTGCACACAGGGCTGTGCTGTGTGTCAGCTGAAGGCACACAGATTTAGGTTAGACCGGTCTGGACTTTACTCACAGCTCACACATTGAAAGGTTAAAAGGAGGCGATGCTATACTATCTTAAGCTAGACAACCACTTAAATGAAAAACACAGAGAAAATACTTTACCACATTGAATTAGAGATGATGAAGTAGGCTGTTTTATTTGAGCCTGTAAAGTATGTTCAGCTTTATCTTTGGTTCAACACAGTGGTGCTTTAGAACACTACACCCCTTTACTAAACAGGGGGCATTCTTATGCTTGAACCTAGACTGAAGGCATGGTTGTTGATGTGTCTGTATCCAGCTTTACACAGTGATTAAGGTGTTAAGAAGTGGTCTTTCTTTACACCACCAGACACTGAACACACACAAACGTATGTTTGTTACTATGAAAAGATACACTGAAAAGCTCTAACCCCAATTACAAAGTTATCCAGGTTTGAAATGTGTGCTGTACTGTGTCCCAGGCTGCATGTGTCACCCAAGGCTCGGTTGTTCGGACAGACTGTCCTCAGTCCTCTCCAGTGGTGCCGGCTGGTACTTGATAACCCCGGACCTGAGGTGGAGCAGGCCAAAAAGAACCTTTTCCACAGACTGGACCAAGGTACTGTCCTCTGCAATCCAAACACTTACTATGCTTGCATCTCAAGGGGCCCTAAGGGCGTCTTATGCAGCACTCATCTGTACAGTTTTTCTTTTGGTTCTGCGTAATTAATCTTTTTGTGTATTTTGAATTTGGGGTGTTGTTGTTGCACTGTGTCTTGTGTAACAAGACAGATCCTTGGCATTAACTAGTGCTGTTATATTGTTACAACTATGCACTTCCTATTTGCACTTTCTGTACATCACTTTGGATAAAAGCGTCTGGTAAACTGGACCAGACAGAGACACTTTATTTTTAAGGAGCACTAAGGATAACAGGTCAGGGGTGTAGTTTACGTGATATGCAGGCATATGTCACATGGCTACAAGGATGTAGGCCCATTGTAAAATCAACTTTGATATGTGGTAGGGGCGGGGGGTAGTTGGAGAGGGAGGGAGGCTTAGTAAATAAAAAAGTAAGCTCACTACTGTCTACTAGACTGCACCACTGCGTCAGCTGGATGTCTATTGAAAAAGGTAACATTTGTAGTGAGAGATCTGAGACAATCTGAGAATTAGACATCTTATCTTCTCTACTATCAGGTACAGAGTCTAGATTATCTCCTGTCAGTCTGCCATTAACCGTGTCTTCAAAAGTCATTCAGTATTCACAGTTAGACTCTTACCCCTCAGGTAAACTCCAGAGAAGTATGCCTTTCCGCAACATGATGCACTTTTAAGCACTGTTATTTAAGGTTTTTACAAAGCTTTTACAAAGTTGCCATTACGAGCAATTACAGTGTGTTCCTTTCTGGAGAGAAGGCAGAGTAATTACCCCCAGCGAGAACACCGTGCTAGGCTGTGACTAAGATGGCACTGGCAGAGGATCAGGGTACAGAGGATGACAAAGAGTCTCTTCCCACACTTCTCTTCTAGAATGATGTCCTCTTTTTTATCATGGCTGAAACTTAGTCAAGGATCAAAACGGGCTATCCACCGTGGTTTAAAACCCACTCACTCTCCATCTGCACCTAGTTTAATCTGAAAGCTGGCATGAATCCGAAAGATAGCAACCAAATGAATTGTTCTTCAGGAGTGAAGTCTGAAGTGGTGTTATTCTGATCTTTCACTCAGGGCTCAGTTTCAGACTTTCCACTTGAGTATGGGAACCATGGTAGTGAAGATGGTAACCATAGAAACCATGCTTACATTAAGCGTTCTCTAAAACCGAGTGCTGCTTCCACTGAGTGTGTGTGTGTGTGTGTGTGTGCACATTGAGTGTTGTCAAAGACCAGTATTGTTATTCGAGGGGATTTTACAAGATCAATGATTTCAGTATGAGTGCTGAATAATAAATTAAATGTCTCCAATCGATGGTGTATGTGTGTGTGTGTTTATGCATCTTGGTGAACTATATATGTGTGCCAGTGTGAACGTGAATGTACAAGGTTCGCTCTCTACTTTCAAAGGCTGTATTCAGTAAAAGGTTGGCTGTCCTCCCCTGGGTCATGAATCCAGCCTTGTTCCACAGCCTCGGTCAATGGATGTTTGTGTCGCAGCTGTGAAAGTTTAGCTTTGTCCGACTGTGGTACGACTAATTGTGTAAGGAATGCCAAATGCACTCATCGCTGCTTGTGTGTCTTGCTGCCTACTAATCGCTATGCTATAGCTACATTTTACAGTTCAGATAACATTGCATGTCATCTGAATGTATCTGAATCTACTTCATGTCTCACTACGGCACTGTAGGGATGAGACTCAAAATTTGGGAGGAGGGCTTGTACACTGTGACTACATGGCAAATCCCTGCTTATCCCCAATACCATACCCTCCCCCCCAAACACAACTCCAAAATCTGTACAAGCTGCAAAACCATGCCAAGCATTTCTCTTAATCTGCAATATTCATATTGATCTGCCATATGGGTGTTTGGGCAATTGGCTGGAATGCTGAATATCTGTGTGCGTGTGTATATGGCTGTGTGTGCTCGTGTGTATCAGACAAAGAGAGAGAGAGAGAGAGAGAGAGAGAGAGAGAGAGAGAGAGAGAGAGAGAGAGAGAACAACACTGAAATCACACAGAAGTATAAGATATGTACAGAGATTTACAGAAAGAGGTTGTGTGTGTGTGTCTGTCTGTGTGTGTATGTGTGTGTGCTTGTGTAAGAGAGTGAGAGTGGTAGAGAGAGAAACACATTGAGATTGACAGACAGGACACATACTGTATATACATACCTGTGATGAATGGCTGTGCTGAGTCATCTTCCTGTCTAACATTATGTTCATCCTGACCCCCCTACTGTGCTCTACCCAGTCAAGCGGTGGCGGGGCGTGTCCTCTGCTTCGGTGCGCCCCTACAGTTGTATAGAGGGGCTCAACTTTGTCAGCGGGCCCAGCTCTTGTCCTATCCTGCCTTACACTAAACCTCCTGCACTAACCTCCCCTACAGGTAACACACACAGTCTAACACACACATGCTATCTCACCCTACACTAAACCTAACACACACAAACACACACTTACACTATCCTAGCGAACCTAAACTTGCTGCACTGGCCTAGCCCACAGGTCACACACGGCACACATACTGTACATCAACTTGCTATGCACACGACACTGACATGGCTCACAAACTCATATATCCTTCCTTACACACCATCATGCACAGCTCCCTCCCTTCGCTATCACTCACTCACGTCCCACACGCTGGTGTGTAGACGACCTTGGGGCCAGTGTCCATCTCAGATTTCTTAGAGTGATGTTTTCTTTCTTATTTTCAGCCGCTACAGTAATTTGAGACTCCTAATGCCTCGATGAGGTAATTAGTCAACAGAGAATACTGCTTATCTTGCATTATTATGCTCTAAGCAGAAAAGTGCTCCGCTTGCATCTCTGTCTGGATGATGCATCACAAAGCATGGACGAAAGGAAGGCCCCATAGCTTTTGTTATTATCCAATCACAACAGCTTGTACTTTAACGGCCTGTAAGTTACTTACAGCATGTTACTCCCTGTGTATATCTTAAGCCTAAATCTTACATGTACTGTAAGACACATCTACTTATTTGCCTCTAACATGTTCCTTGTGTATAACTTACAAGCTAAAACCATGTCCTTGGTGGCAAGGTAAAATGTTTCAGAGTTTCAATCTTCAGATAAATTAGCAAAACGTCCTGTCTAAAAGATGTATGGTAGAACAGGGTTATCATGCTGCTAGCGCCACAAAGATGGGTGAGCTCTTCCCCTGGGCCAGAGCAAGTCGGTTCTTCTGATCCACATCCACATAAACATCCAAGATGGAAGCTTCATTAGGGGTTTATTCTCTTGCTTGGTGGTGTTGTGTGTCATTGGGACTAGATTTCTAGCCTGCCACACTCAATCTCACCCCCCTCCCGCCCCTTTTCCCCAGCTTCATTTTCTCCATCCAGCCATACTTTTCTCCAGCAGACTCTTCCAGGGATTGGCAACTGCAGCCAAGCAGACAGAACCCCCACCTTCCTCTCTCACTCCTCCCTCCAGAGTAAGACTTATCAAACTCTCCTATCTGTCTGTCTGTCTGTTTGTCTGTCCGTCTGTCACTCGGTGTGACTGTCTCACCCGTGTGTGTCTGTGTGTGTGTAGGTATGGCGTTTGGAAATCGCAGGCATGCTGCAGTAAGCCCCCAGTCTTCCCTCGACAGTGAGTTGGGAGTACCAGACCTGGAGGATGACTCTATCTCTATGGGCTATAAACTCCAAGACATGACAGATGTCCAAGTCATGGCTCGCTTGCAAGAGGAGAGTGAGTCTTTCCGACTATTATTTTAATCCATTTGAAATTAATTAAATTTAACTGAATGAATTAGTTGAGATTTACTTAAATGAAGTGAAGTGAAGTGAAATGACTGACCTGGATTTAACTGAACTGTACTGTTATGCAGAAAAGATGTTATAAATAGTGTTTTCGCTAAATTAATTCCTCTACAATAGCAATTGTCGACATATGCCAAGATGAGAGTTCCTGGTTTATACAAATGCTTTCAACTATTGTCAGACATTCCATGCCAGGGTCAGTCCACAAGAAGTCCTATGGACAAACAATGAACATTCATAAGGTGGTGGCCCACATGCTATACGTTAAACAACAGATTATTTCAAATAATTGTTAATTTGTATGAATTGTTTTCTGCAAGAGTTGTATTTATTTTAATTTTTGCTGCTAGTGTTATATGATAATATTTTCCTCTCTTTTTCATTTGTTTTGTTTATGCCTCTACGTAGCTGTTTGCTTGTCATAAGAATGTCCTTGTTCGAATGATCTGCTTGTCATGTGCATGTGACAAATAAACCACTTTGACTTTGATCCGTTTAGCCAGAATACCATGAATGCTATTAAAAGACCAACCTACAATATGTTGTTTTGGGAAAAGCTACTGGGGTGCCACCTTAAGAATGTTTGATCATTGTTTGTAGATTGGTAAGCCTTGTAAAGCATAACATCCGACAGTCTACATGCATATGCGTGTGTGTGTGTGTGTGTGTAGGTCTACGTCAGGAATATGCCTCTACCTCAGCCACCATCAGCCGCCGCAGCTCCAGCTTCTCCCTCCACTCCCTCCGACGCAGCGAGATGGACTTGGAAGAGGAAGAGGAGGACGAAGAGGAAGGCTACGACCAGCTCCCCCCTCCTCAGCCTCAACTGTTTCGGAGTGGGTCCATGCAGAGGGGCAGCTTGCCCCACTCTCACACCTTCTCCAGCATCAGAGAGTCTGTCCGACGGAGCCCATCCACCCACCAGTACTCCCTCTCTGGGCTGTCCCAGCCCCACCTGTCCTCTGGTCCCTCCAGCCTCACCACAGACACACACATGGGTTACCGACACACTTCTGGTGAGCACATCTCCGAATTAGGCAGGATTTGCCTTTTTCCAGCCCAGCCTGCCCTTTCTAACATCATAATATAATGTAGCATGATTTTCTGTGGTATATCAATCTGATTGTTTAAGTAATGTGCTCTATTACTATGGTTATGTAGACAAACTGCGGAGAAGCATGCCCAACCTGATCCGAGCTCCCAGCATGCCTTGCGTTCCCAGTGTTCCAACCTTGGCTTCCCCTGTCAATAACTATCAAGGCCCCACCTCCCTGCCAATGAACTCTTTGCGGAACAGCCAGAGTTTTGACTCCTCCAATGGACTTGCACGACTCCAGTCCTCCAGTAAGACCTGCCTCCTTCACTCTATGCATGCAGAAACTCTGGGAAGACCAGAGAGAATTGTGGGATTGACCTTCAGCCTCTTTGGAAAGGCAATGCTTCACAATTTCACTAATGCTTGTTGTTGTCATTCTCTTTGCTGTCTCTTTTTCTTTTCCCAATCTCCTTTATTCACTCATCCATTCATTCCTTTTTGCTTCATTTCTCTTTTTTCCTCTCCCTCGCTTTCACTGACTTCCTCTCTCATCCATCTTCTTTCTCTCTCTGTCTCTCTCTGTCTCTCTCTGTCTCTCTCTGTCTCTCTCTGTCTCTCTCTCTCTCTCTCTCTCTCTCTCTCTCTCTCTCTCTCTCTCTCTCTCTCTCTCTCTCTCTCTCTCTCTCTCTCTCTCTCTCTCTCTCTCTCTCTCTCTCTCTCTCTCTCTCTCTCTCTCTCTCTCTCTCTCTCTCTCTCTCTCCCCAGTTCCTTCCCCGGGCCAGCTCAGCCAACGTGTCCAGAGCGTGGGCAGCTTTCCCTCTTCCACCCCCCGCCACCCCCTCAAAGCCACTGCCTACGTTAGCCCCACCGTCCAGCAGGGGCCGCCCGCCCACCACCCCTCCACCCTCTCTTCCTCCACCAGCCTCCATTCCTTTCCCAGCTCTGTTGCCCTACCCCAGCCCCTGAAAAGCAGTCCCTCGATCCCCCAGGCTCTGAAGGCCAGCGCCCCCCAGACTGTTGCTTCCCGCAGTGGCCTACCTCGTCCCACCTCTTTTATAGGAACCAATGGGACCCCCAGGCCCAGCAAGATTGCGCAGCCTACACGCAGGTAAACAGTCATCAGGCTGGCTTCTTATTCTTTGTTGATGTTATGGTAGACTGCAACCAACAATTAAGAGGTGCAACAATGCCACCTACGGTTTTTTGTGTGTGTACACTATCTCAAAGAAAACAAAGAAAACCATAAAAACAAATAATAAGATCAACACCTAAATCCTCACCCCCACTCCAGTCTCCCGAAGGGAGGATCAGAGATCCCTATCCCCCAGTCCCTTCACCCCAAAAGTCCTAAAAACACCCAGATTCTCCCTGATGTCTCAGTCTTATTCCTAAGCACAGTTCGCTCTACGCAATAAAACTCACAATCAATCAAGACATGGCTCACCGTTTCCAACTGTCCACACAAATCGCACAAACCATCACCATGCCACCCTGTGTCACCTCCAGGGATGAGTTCAATCCAGAGTGCCCAAATCTCATACGCCACACCAACACTTCCTCTCTCCTAACCCAACCACAGCCTCTTTCTACCCAAACACATGGTTGCACTAAATGAGAGTGTCAGCCTGTCACCTCATTGTCCCACCTCTTCTGCGAGCTTCTCTCTGATAAGAACTTTCACCTCACCCCTTCCCAGCAGCACTTCCACATCCACAGTAAATGACTCCAACACTATTTTGGGCAACCCATCTGCTACCTCATTTCCAGCCACCCCAATGTGTGTTGGCACCCAACAAAATCCATCCATACTTCCTAATAAAGAAGTCTCTTATTGTACCCAGTTGCTGTGAGAGTATCAAGACAATGAAGTCAGTTGCCACAAGTTAAAGACAAAATCTAAGTATTTATTACATATATGTAAGGTTCATGTGTCTGATAAACTCAAGCTGAGCATCTCAGAGGACTGGACAAAGAATACAGGAAAATAAAATGTATTTGTATAGCCCTTTTTACACGCGAGCATGTCACAGAGGGCTTCACATACACCCATAAAACTGCCCCTCAACTAACCTAAACCCTCAAGGAAGACAAGGAAAAACTCCCAACGGGAGAAAATGGAAGAAACCTTGGGAGGAACAATTCAGAGAGGGATACAATCAACATAGCTTTGCAAGCACAGAAAGAAGACGCTACATTTATGGTGCTAGATAGCTTTTGTTTAGGTTTTTAGATAGGGCTATAGGGATAGGGAATAGGGATAAGCATATTTCTCTCCTGGACATGACCAAGGGTCATGTTCTCATGAGCTAATATAGCAGGGTATAGATCAAAAATTGTTTATTATATTCAGAACATTCAAAACAGTATAGAAGCTATAAAGTAATATTTGTAATCTTTAATCTTGGTATTTAAATCTGAGCTTCTAGTTTACCAGATAGCGGGGTCATTGAAGCCGTATAGTAAAGACCTTAAGATATTAATAAAATCATCAGAACATCCGATCAGGCTGGCTGGAGGGAACATTTCCATAAATATACCACTACACACAGTTTGGAGCTCATTTAAAATCAGGGCCAGATACGTTATATAAAGACAATACATTATTAAGTCATTTTGGTGGTTGATAAATGTCTCTTTGAAAGTTTAATTCAAGATTCACCATGTTGTTGTGTGGCTGCTGGTATCTGTACCTGGCAGAAGTTATTGAAATGTATATTATAAAAACAGCCGTTAATGTGTAAATCGTTTTGCAATAGTTTGGTGAATCATGTTTTTTGATTTCAGAGTCCTACACTTCTACACTTAAGTTATTTATCTCTCTTGGTTTCTCTCTCTTTGTCTCTTTCTCTGTCTGTTTCTCATCTTCTCTATCCTTCTCCCATAGTTTACTGACCCCTCCTAAGAGCCTAGCTGCCCTAAGTGCTCTGAGGGACGGAAGCTGGAAGGATGGGTGTTACTGACCACTTGGATTAGGGTTAGGATAAGGCCAGCACCAGGCTAGAACCAGCTCTAATGTGAATCTGTCCAGGGTAGTGGGTTTGCAAAGTGAAACCCACCTAAAGACAGTGTTTCAGGTCCATTAATTGACGACACCCTTACGTGACTGACAGGAAGTCATGCGTTTGACCGACCCAATAAACACATAACCCCGGGTCCAGCAGGCTGGACTCTCTGTTGTAGTTCTTCCCGAAGCACAGACTGTTCTTTAAATGGTGAAGAATAAACGCAACACTGTGCGAATGATTCATGATATTGATTGGTCTAGTATTTGCAGTGTGGATTGTAGGCTCTGCAGAGCTTTCATCTACACGGAATGGATTTCCCTCCCAGCTGAGAGATGAACATCAAGAGATCCAAGCTTATTAAGATTTTCTATTATAATAATGCTTCTAATGTTTTTGTATTAAACTGGTTTACCATCATTCGTTTCTGTTTAACATTTAAAACTGTGAAACTGTCTAATCCAAGTGGAGAATGAAGAAAATGTTTTGTGATATTATATGGCTGTTGAAGTGTTGTGTTAAACTATATTTATTATTTTGGAACTTAAGGCACCTTTACCAATACTGTTGTTAACACGTTTAATCAAATATTTCGAAACCTTCTTTTGTAAATTCTCAAAAGGAAATCTGCACCTTCTGTTTCTTTCTTAGGATTCTTGTTAACATTTTAAGTGTTCATATTAAAGTACATTCATATCAGTATTGCACACATAAGATATAAGGTAATAAAGGGATGGTACATTTTCAGTGCAAATCAACATTTCTAAACATTCTTTTGTCATTTATTGTTTCACCGTATTTGTCTACTGAAACAAATTGAGCAAATTGATCCCATCCTGATGCCAGTGTGTATGTGTTTGTCTGTGGCTCAATTATTTTGCGAACTGGATACTTTATGAAGTTTAAATTGGGCAGGTAAATGGCAGGATCTAAGGACGCATCTTTTTTGATAAGGCAGGCTACTGTCAGTTAAGGGGCCCCCAACGGACTGACAAATTGCCATATTTGCTACATTTGGAAAAACTGATGATCTCCATAACACTCTTGAAGTTAGAAGTTAATGAAGGTTACATATTTTGTAATTGTGTCTAATTGATTGAGAAAAACTAATTCGGTATGAACACTATGTTGTCAATGATATTTAGGCAAGAAACTGTACAAAATAATGCAATGCTCCTAAGGACCATGTTGCGAGTTTATAAACTGGTGTTTTTGTGAACATTATACTCCACTACTTTTACATTTGTACATTTAGCAGACACTTTTATCCAAAGCAACTTCCAAGGGAGAGCTTTACAAAAAGTGCATAGGTCAATGATCTTAAACGAGATAGCCCCAAAAACTTTGTGGGTGGCCAAAACATGAGCATACATCATGATAATCAAATAAGTGCCAATGGGAAGAAACACAAGAGCATGTAGTTAAACAAATGACAAATTAAACGACATGAACCTCGAAAGTGCAAGCCTGTACCTGTAGGAAAACAACAATAAAATAAAAGCAACAATAATATAATTAACAGCGAGTACAAGTAGTTAAATCAGTTACAACTAACCAACAAGTGCAACAAGTCCCTTAATAAGTGTAATTGTGTTCCTGGAGGAAATAAACTAACATCGGATACAACAAATCTTTCTTTTTTTCAACAAAAGTACCATTGTACTTCCAGAACAATTGTGTCTTTAGCCTTTTCTTGAAGGTGGGGAGACAGTCAGTGTCTCTGATGGAGGTGGGGAGATGATTCCACCATTGGGGGGCCAGACAGGAGAAGAGCTTGGGTTGGTAGCGGGCGCTCTTGAGAAGTGGGACCACCAGACGGTTGTCAGAAGAAGACCGTAGGTGGCGGGTGGGGATGTAAAGGACGAGAGACTGGATGTTGGCAGGTACAGCCCCGTTCACCGCTCGAAAGGTTAGTACGAGGGTCTTGAATCTGATACAGGCCGTGATGGGTAGCCAGTGAAGGGAGATGAGTAGCGGGGTAACATGGGAGCGACTGGGAAGGTTGAAGACCAAGCGGGCTGCTGTGTTCTGAATCCTCTGGAGAGGGCGGGTTGCGCATGTTGGGAGACTGGCGAGATGCGAGTTTCAGTAGTCCATTTTGGAGAGGACAAGTGCTTGGACTAGCAGCTGGGTGGAGTGCTCAGACAAGTATCTCCTGACCTTCTGGATGTTGTAGAGGGTGAATCTACATGACTGGGAGACGGCAGCAATGTGGGCCGTGAGGGAGAGCTCGTCATCCATGATAACCCCAAGGTTCCTGGCAGAGGATGAAGGGGTCACCGTTGCAGATCCCAGGGTTCTGCTTTGGCGAGGTTCAGCAGGAGGTGGTGCTTGGTCATCCAGGCAGAGATGTCTGTGAGGCAGGCCTCGATTCTGGTTGAGATCCCCAGATCAGTCGGGGGGAACGACAGCTACAGCTGTGGGTCGTCAGCGTAGCAGTGTTAGGAGAAGCCATGGGAGGTGATGATCGGTCCAAGTGAGGTGGTGTACAGGGAGAAGAGGAGGGGGCCAAGGACAGAGCTCTGTGGTACACTTGTGTAGAGCTGGTGGGGGGGCAATACTTTGCCTCCCCAGGAGACCTTCCCATGACGGACACTGTCTGTATAATTCCGGAAATCTGTTTGTGTGTGTTACTGGCGGCATCACGGGCACAGTATTATAACTGACCACCTTGTTCAGAAAATTGTTAGGCTCTGTGATCAGAAATAGAGAGATGTAAACAAGAAAACGCACATTTTGCCTTTTTAACTAGAGTATTAGGGAATTCTACATGAGAAATTTGTAGAAGATTTTGGCTGACTTGAACTAACAGTCAGTCTGAAACATGTTTTCTCAATAGATGGAGATCCTTAAACTGTAATTGTCAAATCAGTTATGTTAAAATTCCAAGAGTTAAACAATTTCTTGTGACACTATCAAAAGAACAAGCAAAATAACCTGTAATACTCAAAATACATGCGTCAAAACACACAGTCAATTTCCACAAAGTTACCAAATGTATAGCACCTTCTGATCATTGCGTAAACCCTGACTCTCAAAATTCAAAGTATCTGAAAAATAACTGGACAGTGTACATAGTGTTGTGGAAAATGTAAAAGAAGAACACAAAATCTAGATTGTTTTACACTTTATTATAGTATTCATCACAGTAAATGTGACTGTCTCATTGGGCATCCAGTCTCTCCTTCCTGTTCACCTGATGTCACCCATAAATAAAAAGCATTGAAAGAAGCTTTCAAACTGTATTGTGCCAGCGTTGTTAGTCAGCACTGCACATTTCATGGATGAAATACTGTCTTTCTGACAGAAAAACAAAAAAAGAGGACACTTTATTATCTGTAGAAAATAGAGAATTTTGTTTTGTTAGTGAATTAATGTGTTTACTGATAATCCATGTGGATGCACAGTGATATCTGTGATCAAACTGTGAAACCGGTTTACCTGTGTATGTACAAACTCCAATTAAAGTAACACCAAATCATCTACAGTAACCAACATCTTAATCATCGGCTGCATCACAGGCACAGTCACTGCACTAATAAAGATGTTTGGTGCCATCTCCAAAATAATTTGTTTGACTCACAATAAACAGCAGGGAGCACTGTTGCACCATAAAGAAAGAAAGAGGGACTGAATCTGAGTGTACATGTTTCATGTTGAGTAGTTCTACCAGAATGTTTAACTGCTAAACCATGTGGTCCTTGGTGGGGGGGCGATATTTTGAAATAATTAAAGCAATACAGAGGGCTTAATATTTAACAGGCTAGCATTTGGTTTCTAAGGTAACAGTTTAAAACAGAAAAGAGTAACGAGCACAGTCTCAAAATAAGGTGAGTTGCAGTGTCAGAGTACGGTGAGTTTCTCATTATCAGTCATCTCCTAGGTGTGTTCTAACAGAAACATAAACTATTTTATTGAGTTGAGTATCTCACAGCCTAGAGAAACTTTCACAGAAATAGTGAAGCCTATAGATTGACTATAGGGTTATGACTGTATGTGTTGATTGTTGACTTAAACAGTATTTACATACTTTCTACAGACAACTCCTGAACAGTCACTGTGTGGAGCAGAAAAAAATGCCCAGTAAAGCACAAGAGGTATGTCAAAATGTAGTGCTAGATGTTCTTAGATAGCTGCTCTCACAGTATCTGTGATGTGTCCCAATCTCTGTAGGAATGATACGTGGTGGGTTACAGGAAACAAAACTCTAAATAGAGAGCATCTTCAGGCAACTTTCACAACTATGGACTCTGTCACTAGCCTTTGCTTTTTGGGTGCAGAGAGAAAGTCATAATTGCACAAATGGGGTATTGTTTCAGGATGCCGTGATCAATCTGAAGTCGGTCCAAGAGCTTTCACGTCAGCTGGGGTTTGAATGGCCGGTTCTAGCCTACGAGCTTGGCTTCAGTAGGACGGAAGTACGCAAGTTTCACACCACCTCCACGGAGAAGAAAGCTCAAGCCAGGAGCATGCTGGAGTGCTGGTGTGTACTGTACATATACAGTATAAATATAAATAAATTGCTGTGTTTGAAAGAGAGAGAGAGAGAAAGAGAAAGAGAAAGAAAAAGGGAAAGAGAAAGAAAGAAGGAAAGAAAGAAAGAAAGAAAAAGAAAGAAAAAGAGGTAGGAGGTCCGGGAGAGACAGAAAGAGGTGGGAGGGCAGGGCAGAAAACAAAACTAGGAGGGCAGAGGGAAAGAACAAGAAAGCAATAACAAATGAGACATGTTGATGCCATTCTAGGCAAAATGACTAAGACTATAGAGTGAATTCAAACCAACATGATATAACTCAAAAAATATGTCATGCCTAACTGGCCAGTCATTTCACCCAGTTTCACACAATTTTAGCTACTTTTTGTGCATGTGTGTATTTGTGTAGGTCAAGGTGAGGGACTAAGAGGATTATCAAATTATTTCTGTATCGTTATGAAACTCAGGGGTGCCATATAGGGGGAAAGGTTAGGACAATTCCAAGGGTCCCTGACTGACAGGGACCCCAAAAAACAGAACAACTAATAGAAATTATTAACAATTGTTTAATTTTTTTTTCATGGGGCCCAAAATTACTGGCGGCACCCCTGATGCAACTTAATAAGATTCTTTCTATAAACCAGATCAGGGGCGTAGCCAGAAAAATATTTTTGGGCAGGCCTAGAAAAATATGGATAGGCATGTTTTCAGTTCTTTTTTTACTCATTTACTTTGCGATGTGCACCCGGTGCATAATTTTTCTGAGATATTTTCGTTTTTGGGTAGGCTTTAGAACAAATTGGGTAGGCCTGTGCCTACCCAGGCCTACCCGTGGCTACGCCCCTGAACCAGATGTGCATGCATCACACGGTTTAGGCTACACAGGCAGGAGATCACAGGCACAGCTCGAAATGTAGACAATGCATTAGAATAAGGATTGTCTTTGGAAAAGAAAAAAAACTATTGTTGAAGACCCCCCCACTCTGCTCCTCATTCTCTCCTTCCTCTCTCCCTTCCCTCACACTCCTGTCGTTTCTCTTTCATCCCATATGTCTCTAGGTATGAGAGGTCCTGGGACATGTCCAATAAGACCAGGTTGCTGCAGGATGGGCTGGAGCGTGCCGGCAGGAGGGACCTGGCAGAGAGGCTGAGGTGTCTCCACTGGGGGCACCAGAAACTCAGCCGCAGGGTGGAGCTCCCCTCAGCCTTCCCTTTCCTCATCACCGTCCACAAGACCCTATGCTACCAGAACCGCCTGTGTCGACTCAATGAGCTGAATCACAGGCACACTTGAGAGACGGGTGGAGGGGGTAGCTTTATTTGCTACTGTCCCAAAGTTTGTTGTTGTCCATGAAGCACTAAAACAAAGTCAAATAAACAATTTTTCGGAACCTGTCTTGGCTTAATTTGTCTCAAAAGGAGTTCTTAAAATAACAAACTGTTGTGGATGGTGCACTTTCAAATGCTATTTTTATAACTTTGGGGCCAGAATATAGTCCTCCCTTTAAATCTATCATGGTGCAGTTATGTCAATTATGCTTTTTCTTCAGTTCATTAACTGGCTTTGGACATTTGTGTCTCACACACTTATCTCTGGTTAAATTATTTGATTAATATTTGAGGAATCGTATAGGCTACATTATGTCCTTGTTGATGGTATTTCCTTGCATCAAATATAATCCGCTATTATTATCATCATGTTGTAATATGCCAATTTGATTTTCACTTACTGTTAGAGAAGTGAAGCCTATACATTTAAAATAACAAAAAAGGAATTGGCTACAGCCAATATAAACTGGGGTGCAGCACTGAAGTGACCACCAACTGACCATCAGTTGGTCCTGAAAATGGAGGCTGTTATGGAGAAGGAATGCAGTGCGCTCGGTGGACTTTTCCAAAGTGTTATCGGAGACATGAAAGTAAGTACAACATCTTACATCTGTCTATTTAATGCATTCGTCTGAGCTGGGGTGCATATTTTGCGAGAAGAGTTAACTACATATAGAAAAACTGTACTTTTAAATGCGGGTGTTTAAAATCGCAAGGAAATGGTTGTTGGTGGCTGTCTAACATCCACGCAGGCAATGAGTGAACTTTCTTGACCCACTTCTCTGAAGATTATTTGGCTCCAACCAGGACAAGGTCATCCAAGGCAGACTAAGGACATAATCTTCGAGTCACAAGTAGTTCACTACTAGTATTATTGGTTAGCAGGGATTCGACCACAAATAGGACATTTTAGCCATATGTTGGATATGTGTTGGTCAAAAATAGTATATAGCCGATATAGATATAGTATAATCCTATTTTACAGCTGCTATGGGGTAAAGTAAAGGTTGGAATGCTTGGTGACCTGGAGGTTAGTAGGCTTTGACATGGCCAGGCCAGGTCAAACTGTCAGCTGGATACCACCCTCTTAGCCTCCAATCAAGTTCTCTGACAATCAGACATCCCAAGTCTCCCGGAAGTTCCGGGAGTCTCCCGCATTTCAATGGCGGCTCCCGGACACAAAATGACACAAATGAATCTCCTGGAATTTGGGGATTTTGTATTTAGAGCGAGCGCGAGACTGTGCAATGGCCATTTATGGTCGAAACAAGCACATATCGCGCGTCCTGATTGCGTCCCTGGGGGGGGGGGGGGGGGGGAGGAAATGAGTCTCTGCAGGTTGGGATGTCTGGACACTTGATTTTCTATCTGTGGTTACAAACAAAAGTTTAAGCCTAGACTATGTAATATATAGAATTGCGCAGCTCCTCCTGTCAATGATCTAGCACCCCCTTAGCACCTGCATTAAAAATTATATGGCGCCGTCCCTGCTAAGAGGTGACATCATTGCGTTTGCCTGAAGTAACATATACCGTACATGCGTGAAAAACACACATGCAAGCAACTAATACAACTCTTTCCATATAACAGGGATTTTCAACCGGGAGTCCGTGCCCTCCCTGGTGGTCCGCGGCGGCATTGCAGGGGGTCCGCGACACGAGCCTATGTTGATCAGTCCACCATTGATTTTTTTAAAATGTATTTATATTTTATTAGTGATCAGAATCTCACATACACATATTAAAAAAATCAGATTCTATGTATTTTGTTTGATGTTTTTAAGTAGATATATCTAGATGTGTTAGAGGTTTTTAAATGAAAGCAACAAAGAAAACCAAATGTTACAACTTCCATCTATCCACATGCGCGCACGCACACACACGTAGGCACGCGCGCGTGCGCAGGCACATCAGTGGGCCGCGGATTACTTTCTAGTAAGAATATGGTGGTCCCTGGGACAAAACCAGTTGAAACCCCCTGCCCTATAACAAAGTGATGTATTTTCTGCAGGGTCCGGCCTATTAGATCAGACAGCAGTCTAACTAGCTTAATGCACCATCACCCTCTAGTGTGGTCGACCTTAACTCGGTCCATAAAACAGTTTTTGGCTCATCTTCATTTTGGGCGCTGCATCAAGCATTTCAGCTGATGCTACAAAAGTGACAAAAATTATGTAGCCTATCAGACTATCGGGGTCAACAATAAGAGTTCCTGGCTGCTTTCATTTTGACCTTAATCCTTCAAAAATCTGTTAAATCCCACACAGCAGTAGTAGCCTCTTGACTGGCGGGAATAATCATATATTTTGTCTGACTGGAAGAATTAAAAGCCAATATGGTGCTTATAGGCCTACACTAATGTGAACATCTAGCCTAATTGTTAAGTGTATTAAAATCTAAACGTGCACAGCCGTCGCTTGTGTGAGATCGTGGTTCTGGGCATAGACATAATATGGTTCTGAGAATCTGAAATTGGTCAACCAAACTTAATTCAGTCTCCGTTAAACGCAACCTATCGAGGCCATATGCGACCAATCCATTGGTAGCAAGATTGTGTGACCACGCAAAGCTATACAGTGGCTGCTATGTCTTGAGAACAAGATGGAATTATCAATGGCTGAAAGATAACCCTAAAAGCGAGTATATTTCACTACTGAAAGTGTATGTTATTTTCAGTCTGCTGGTATTATGCTTATATCGGACTTGTAAGACAATATTTTCATTCATGATATTGAGTTGTCAGTCGGCATCGAAGAAACGCTGCATTGCAAGTAGGGTATTTGCACTGAGGATAAATGCAGGGTATTTGTTTACCATTCGAAGCTATTGTAATATTGTTTAATTCATGGACACCGTTACATCCGATTGACAGCTATTAACTAGGCTTTTCCGCTGGTTCGGAGTGTTCAACCGTATGACTACAATATTTCGACGAGCAGGACGAATATTGACATTGCACATAGCCCCTCAAGCCACTGCTTAAATGGCTTCAATGGTCGGCTTTTTCAGTGGTCCAGAGGAACTGGAAGATGTAAATCACGCTAGGGGTTTGATTAAAGAGCTGAAACTGTTCTACGATTCTCAGCTCCTCGCGGACATTGCAATCGAAGTGGAATGCGACTACGCGACCCTAGAGGTTCGAGGCAAAAGTGACAACAGAAAAGTTTTTTTTTGCAACCGTAATATCCTTGCTGCTGCCAGCCCGTACTTCAAAAGCATGTTTACCGGCGGGCTCAATGAGAGTATGCAGGATAAAGTGTTGATTCGTGGCGTGGATGCTGAGTCGATGTCACTGATAATAGATTACTGCTACACAGGCAAGGTGACCATCTCTGAGGGGAATGTTCAGAAGCTCTACGCAGCCGCCAATATGCTTCAGCTTGACTACATCAGGCAGGCATGCACTAG
The DNA here is from genome assembly GCF_054491055.1 of Hypomesus nipponensis. NCBI lineage: Eukaryota > Metazoa > Chordata > Actinopteri > Osmeriformes > Osmeridae > Hypomesus > Hypomesus nipponensis. Next base: position 20,701,787 of record NC_140383.1, read on the forward strand.
TTTCATGACCCGGAGATTGGACCTTTCGAACTGCGTGGGGATCTTAAAATTTGCTGACACTTATGACAATCCAGATTTAAAGGCTAAATCACAGGCTTTCATAGCTAGAAACTTTTTTCAGCTCAGCACTAGTGGTAAGGAATTGTGTGAGCTGGACCTGAGACAGATGAAGGAAATGTTGTCATTAGACACACTTGATGTGGACTGTGAAAGGAAGGTGTGCTCAGCTGCCCTACAGTGGATTGATGCAAATGCACCACAAGAGACAGAGGATGCCTTGCAGGTGCTCATGTGTGTGCGCTGGAGCTTGTTCACAGAAAAGGATCAAGCTTACTTAGACAGCCTCAAGGTATCCCCCAGCCTGGAGAAATACATTGGGCACTTAATGGGTGGGGCCGCAGAAGAGGATGGAGTCCCCATGAAAGCCGGCATTGACGACCTCAAACCCAGGATAGGCACGAGTGCCAAAGAGATGATTCTCTTCTTTGGTTTGCCGAATGACAACATAATGTGCTGCGACCCTTTCTCAGAGGAGCTCTACTTCATGGCTCCCCCTCTGGTGAATCTGAGCAGCCAGGACTACAAACGCTTTACCATGGAGTCCCTGATGGTCTGCGCCACGCCTGATAATACACTCTACCTGGCCTCCCACCTTTCCAAACACTTCTGGGTCTATAACCCTCTCCTGAACAGTTGGCAGGGCCTGGCCGAGAGGCTCGTGGGGAGGGTACATTCAGGGATGGGCTACCTCAGCGGCCACGTTTACATCCTGGGGGGCAGGAACTCTGCCACGGATACCAGACTGAAGGAGGTGGAGTGTTACAGCATCCAGAGAAACCAGTGGACCCTGGTAGCCCCCTTGCCCCACTCCCTGGGCAAGATGCAGGTCGTTGCGGTAAACGACCACCTGTACGTGGTCAACAAAAGGAGGATGCTCTGTTACGACCCCAAGAAAAACCGCTGGCGACACTGTGGCCCCCTGCGGAGAGACAAGTTGCACAAGGCCTGTGTGTTTGAAGACCAGATAGTCTGTGTGTGTGACATCCCAGTGGTAAAGACCTATAGCCCTGCCAGAGGAGAGTGGAAGAGACTGGGGGATATCCCTATTGACAGTCGGGCCCTGAATTACCAGGTGATCCAGCACAATGGGAAACTTCTGCTTCTAACTCAGACACTATTGCAGCACAACAAAAACAGGGTCCTCATACACGAGTATGATTCTGCTAAGGAGAGCTGGAAGAACGTCATGGCCGTGTACGTCTCCTCGTTGGGTCCCGTGTGCGTTTCGACACGCGTGTACTCGGTGTGTTTGGGCTCAGCCCAGAGCTTTGCCACAGAGGAGGATGACGACAGCGGATCTAGTGCTGACTGGGACTTTGACGGGCTGACGGATGCAGACTCAGACTCTGGTAGCTCAAGTTCCTTTTCTGACGAGAACTGGTAGTCTCTGTGGCTTGGGAGATGCCATTGCATGAAAGGGAAACCTTTCAACATTTAACCTCACCTAAATTCTGGATTTATATACAAATGGAAACACATCAAACAGGTGTATTATCCCAGGTGTGAGGAAACTGGTATAAACTTATGTATGTGTATAGACATATATCAGGGGAGATTAATGAAGAAGAATTGACCTGAAGTCCCTTTTTATGACTACTTTACACTAAAGGCCATTTTCCATACACAGGCTGGTTGGACGAACAATCATACCAGTGGGTATTTTCAATTGTAAAAACCTTAGGAAGCCAGGAAGACTAGCTTGATGTTGTGAGCTCACATTCTGTTTTACTAAGACAAACCTGAGAGCAGTGCTCAGTTGGAAACAAAACAGGCCAGGATCAACTGTCATGACAAAAATGATTGCGACAGCAGACCACAGAAACCACAATGATTTCACATTGAAACTTTCCCAATTTACAGATGCATTTTTTGTTGCTGTGACTCTTTTTGTTTGTTAAGTTATTCAACTTGTAATAAAAAAAAATCCAAAATGTATTCTGTGCAGGCCACTAAGTATTTTTGCTTGTGGTCTACAGTTGCAGAGGTGACACTGACAGCGTCAACGCAATAAAACCTTGCACTAAACTGCCTCAGGTTAAGGTTAAGTAATAGCCATGACAACAAATAAAGTTTCAAGGACGTATTTGAATATGTTTTACATCATGAATATCATTCTAGTAATATTGATTTGATTAACGTTTTATTGTTTGTATTTTAAGTTAAATACTGGAGTGTATTTTAAAAGAATTACTGAAAAGGAAGACCTTGTCTTGTACAGTAAGCGTATTCAATGTAATTCACTGTTGTTTGAGAGTTAGCTATTGTCAGGAAGGGTTGTGGTTGTTGAAGTAGGCCTACTATAAAACCATTTGCACTTATAACATTCACACATGACCACACAGTGTTTTATTTGGATAATATTCTAGATCTAGCCATGCTAGGAATAACAATTAATAGATTCTCCTTTCCTCCCCAGTATTTATTTAGTAGTTGGCCTATGTATTCCACATTAATTTAGGAGTTAATTATTAAATATCTTTAATTTATATTCAGGACCTTAAAAGTGTTGGGATGGTTTGACATTGATCAGCCAGCTGCACAGACGGGTTTGTGTCTGATGATACAATACCGTGGATGATACGTACGTTTACATACAAGTATATCTGGATAAATAAACTGTTGATCCTTTAAGCATTAGTAGTGTTTTTTTTTTATTGAGGCATAACGACATCTAATGGCCAGCAGAAGTGCTCAATGGTGGTTGGCTGAGCCTGTTCTCGAAATTGTACAGTGTTAAAAGATGTTCTCGCGACAATTCTGACGATCTCATGAAAATGAGCGATGGCAATTGAATTCATCACTGAAAATGGCTTTGATACTGTTTTCAACAGAGATAGTTCATTTGAATCGTCATGCAATCATGAACACGAGACATCGCAAACTAGAATTTTCAAAATAATTGTCATCGGAGACTCTAATGTGGGTAAAACATGTCTAACCTATATGTTTTGTGGGGGTAGGTTTCTTGAAAACCCTGAAGCAACAATCGGTGTTGATTTCAGGGAGAGATCATTGGAACTCGATGGAGAGTGTATCAAGGTAAGACTGTATTGTTTTTATGCTGCATGAAACAGTAAACCTATAACATAGTAATGGTCCGTTCGGGTAAAGTTTCACTACCTAAAGCGGTTCATACGGAGGCGACGGAACACAACGTATACTCATTACCTAGCCTGCTGATGCAGCCTCTACCCTGTCGTTTATCAAAGTTGTAAAGGGAATTAGGTTACTTCTACAATATTGCGTTTGCAATAACAAATGTCCGTCTTTTCTGTTGGAGGAAAATATGTTTAGGCCTACCGTTTACTAAACAGATAGGCCTACATTGTGAGAGGACAATACAACATTTTTAGTTTCGTCTTTTATAGTTGATTTTTCGAAGTGAAACAACCTTTAAATGTATTTATTTTATGATTTAATTTACTAAACAGAATCACCTTCATGGTAGAGAAGAAGTTTTCAAAAAAAGTATTTTTGAAAAGCCCCTAGATGACTTTCCACTCATATTTGTCTTTCTTCACATAGTAGGCCAGTAGTTGTTTAGGCTTCCATGCAAAAAGTTGTCAGTTTCAATCCCACCTGTTCCAACTCCATTGCTTTATTCCCTCAGTTGCAGATCTGGGACACAGCGGGCCAGGAGCGCTTCAGGAAGAGCATGGTGGAGCACTACTACCGCAGCGTCCACGCTGTCATTTTTGTCTATGATGTGACCAGCATGGCCTCCTTCCATAGCCTGCCAGACTGGATTGAGGAGTGCAGCCGCCACTCTGTCTGCCCCATGGTGCCCCGCATCCTGGTAGGAAACAAGTGTGATCTGCGGAGTCACCTGGAGGTGCCCACAGCCCTGGCGCAGCGTTTGGCTGACAGCTACAACTTACCCCTGTTTGAAACCTCTGCTAAGGACCCTGGGGAGAAGGAGCATGTGGATGCCATCTTTTTGACACTGGCTTACAGACTGAAGAGCCACAAGCCGCTAAGGCTGAAGCAACCCAGTATGAGCAGTCTGAGGCAACTGGGGGAACAGAAGGACCAGGGGGCGACCATGTGTTTATGCTGACTCACTGGAGCCATTGAGGGGCTTCGTTCGAAGTTATGGCTACAGTGATTGTCAGATTTATCCATTGTCTCAGTGGTGACTAAGTTTATCAGGGTATTATGGAACTGAACAACAATACGATACAGTAAATACTTTAAAAAAGTAGATAATTTAGTCATAGACAAATATGTGTATATTTTCTGGTGTAGTGAAAGTATCATACTGGACAATTAATTACTAGTTCATTCTTTCCTTCCTACCTTGAGCTTTTTCCAAATGCAATTATGTAAGAACAGAAATCTAAGAAGGAAGAAGTAATCTAAAGCTTGTCTAAACAATTTTTAGACTGTGCCCATGAGGTTTACTTTCTCTAGTTTAACTATGTTCTAACCATCAAAGGAAGGAAAAAACCATATGACAGGATGCTACTTCAAACTGAATGCATGGTAACATTAAAACATCTGAAATGATCAAATATGTACTGTACAGGCCCATGTCACAGCACTCACATGACTATCAAATGATTATGGATGTGTGGATACACATAAACTGTAGGGTTTATGTTAATTGCAGTAGGCTACTGCATCTCAGTGGATCTGACAACTGTATAATACAGACCAACTATGCATGAGTGACAACAGCTACAACTGAATTATTGCACTCATTATAGTGGTTGCGTGCACTTTCTTTCCACAGGCCTGTTTACAAGCATGCTAACTTGTTTTACTGACCAGATATTTACGGCATTTTAAATGCAGTTGGCTAAATATAAATGAAAGCTTGACAAAGTTATTAATAAGGGAAATGTATTTGGCTCATCATGAGTCACATCGGTCACATTAGAAAGCAATCATTTTGAATGAGCACGTTTGCGTTAGGCGTTATATGAGGCCTATCATATGCTAAAAAGCTTCAACAAAATATTGCAATATGAATATTTCACTGATCGTGAATTGACATGTTTGGAAATAAAGGTTTAAGCCTGATCTATGCTTTTCATTGCGATATAATATGACGGACACTTTAGCGTAGCCTACGCATCTCCTGCTTGCTTGAGCAAGTGCACAACAATCCTCTTCGCTAGTGCCTCGTAGCGGAGAAAGGTAGAAAAGCAACGGTTTATGAACAGAGAGGGACGTTTCGGCCGACTATTCCGTTTGGCATAATGGAGACCAAACCAGTGATAACCTGCCTCAAGACCCTCCTAATCGTCTATTCCTTCGTGTTCTGGGTAAGATATAAGGATGAGATAAGGATGTGACCCGACCTTGTGTTAAATGTGAAAGCGTTATGTCGGCTCTTGTTTATCAGATGTTGGGACTACGTTCTACGTCAACATAGCCTACCCTTTATAACGGCGATTCCGTTGTTTTCCCCTGATAAATTCGACTGCGCAGGCTTTTGCATTGTTGCCTAAATTCATTTTAATGGCCTTTTATCGTGGTACATGCATATATTACTGCGCTGTACCTTAGCGTAGACAGTATAATATTGACCCCAACACGGCATTGAAATAATAATTGTTTTACTCTGATTGGGAGTAGCATCCTTTTATGACACAGATAATGCCTTATGGCTGCTGACGCATATGAACAGTAAATGTCGGTAGTCTCCAGAGCGATGAAGATTCCTTGTCATCGTTGGGCCAGACCTTCAGCACCGTGTTTTATTGCAGTGAACTTGTAAACACCAGAAAATTATTTATAAATATGGGGGTACAGTGAAATTATGGTAAAATTAGCAACTTAACGTATGGTTTGACACTGGTCTCCTTGTTCATTTAAACTCCCGTCTTCGAGCTGAAGGAAGCAGGGGACCATCACCAGCAGCTTCTTCTTAGTTAGCCTTTTAAATTATTTTACTGTAGGCTATTTGCAAAATCAATATGGCTATTGGTGAAAGACTAAAGGCATAGTATTTGGGACTACACACAGACGTTGGCTATATACCTGGGTTATTAACTAGCATGTCCTAATCACAAGCCGTCCTTCCAGGCCAGCATGTGTGGGTATCATTGATACGAACGTTTATAATTAGACCGGACATGGCACCCTTGGTACTCCCACAGCCCTGGCCTGGGTCCCAAGCTATGATTATTAAGTGTCACCCCAGAGAGAGAGAGAGAACACCAGCGGATGTAAGCGTGGTGGGCGTACTTAGAAGTTAGTTGAGTCTGTCCTTCGGCTCTACTTCTCTTCAGAGGTTGGGGAGCGGGTAGGATTCCCCAGACATAGTTCATGCCTGTGTTTTGCTGTCGTCAGCTTGTCAGGGCAGATAATGCCTTCCGGTCAGAATGGTCCGTCTTCGTACGTCTCATGTACACCAATGCCAGGTTAAAAGTAGCTCCACCAGCAGACTCGGGGTATGTTTACCATGCTATATTAAAATTATCTGCCACCTGTTTTGGGGCCAGGGGAGAGAAGCAAAGGCCTGTTCCAAACCCAGGGGGAGGGGAGGTTGTAAGGGCCAGGAATACAACAGGAGGTGTCCGAACCGTCAAGTCTCCTCAAAGATGGCATTACTTACTTACATTACTTACTTACTTACATTGCTTACTACACTCCACATAGCCTGCTACTGAAGGCCTACTGTATTTTGCGGGTTTCTTTCAACATTACGTCATTGGCTGTCATGGTTTTATTTAGTGTTTTCCCCCAGAATATCAGTTCTGTCATGAATTTTGCAGTAGACTTGTTTGAAGTTTATCTAGATAAAATGTACATCCAGAAGCTGTCATATCTCTTCACTCAAATGCTTGTAGTGGAGGCGCCCAAGTGGCTCACCGGACTAATGCTCGCACCATGTAGGCTGGCCTGGGCTCCCTTACGGCATGTCATCCCCTCTCTCTCTCTCTCTATCTCTCTCTCTCTCTCTCTCTCTCTCTCTCTCTCTCTCTCTCTCTCTCTCTCTCTCTCTCTCTCTCTCTCTCTCTCTCTCTCTCTCTCTATCTCTCTCTCTCTCTCTCCCCCCACATTTCCTGTCCTCTCCAAACACACTATCTCTATCAGAAATAAATAATAAAAGGCAAAAATGCCTTCAAATAATATATGTTAAAAATATGTGGAAGCTAGTTTCCCTAGGACCCATAAGACATTGTCATTTCCCACCTGCCGTGGCTGGGGAGGGTACTGTATGAGATTGGTCTGGAGGTTGGCTGTAAGGTAGTTGGGGATTCCAGTCTGCTCAATGAAACCCACTGACTTTCTGCTGTCTCCTGAGCTCTCTCTACTCAGCACAGAACTAGCAGTGAATGTAGGAAGGTTATTGTGTTTTTGTGTTAACAATTTTGGGTATTTGTGTTAAAAGTGTGTGTGTGTGGGCTTATGCTAATAGGGTGTGCAGGTGTATGTGTTCTGCCGACTAACTACACTATAGAGTAAAGAGAAATATCAAGTGACTCATGTTGTTGTAGATACTCTGAAGACCAAGTCCTCTGTGCATTGGCTTTATCTCATGTATGGTTAAGAACTAAGTAGAATCAGACAGAGACTAAATTGATTCAACAAAGTGGAACCATGTAGAATTATGTGGAACCAACGGAAGGAACGTTTGTCACTGGGCTGCTTGGGTGTTTGTTTTTTCTGTCTGGTCAGGAGTAGGTGATTTGATGAAAGGGTGAGTTGAAGCCATTTAGTAAAGGCTCAGGGTGAGGTGAGAGCTGCAGGGTGTTTAATGTGTGTGATTGCAAACTAACATGCAAACACAGATGCACATTTTCTGTCCGCAATTCTGCCCTACAGCATAATCTGCCTGGCTTGCAGTGAGACATAGAGCAGCCATTTTGGAGAAAGGTGGGAATGACTTGGCATCAGGCTTCGCTGGAGGGGGGTGTTAAACTAATCTGAGCCCCTTCTTCCTTCTGCTCTGTCCCAGAAAGCCGCACCCCGGCAGAGACACAGGCGGTTCCTCTCACAACACGTGTCTTCATGGGCTGTGTTCATTTGAAATGCTAAGAGGAGAGCAACCGGAGGATGTGCCTAGCTGAGCATCAAAGAGCTCTTTTGATTTGCACTCTCTTAGTTGGTGTGTGTGTGAGCGTCTGTGTCAATATGTCTGTGTGCAGAGGGGGCGGCAATAGATATCGGTAAACCAAAACATCACACCCTGTTGTCACCCTCAGACTCTCTCACTCCATCTCGTGTCCCTTCCCCTGTTTTGTCCTTCCAGCCCTCTCTCTACTGCTTTACAGCTTGTGTATATCTTAAAGCACCTGCTATGCCCCATCCCCCAGATCAGAGTCAAGGACAAGCTGAAAGGTGATCTTGTTTTCTCACTTGTAGTTATCAAAATACAGCTCCAACTTTTGCACATAGGGGATATAGAACAATGAACAAAACCAGTTGAATGCTCCATGTTGTCTTTCTGACACCACCCCTTATTATGTAGCCTATTGTATCTAAATGTTGATAAATTAGATTTGTTTTTGTTTTGGCTATACCGTATATCAGATGGAGCCACAGGGTGGCGCTTTCTCCTTTCAGGCCAACTCACAGCATTCAGTGGAAGACCGGCACTGCAGCTGAAAGAGGCCTCACTGCTTTGTGAAGCTCAGCAATTGAACAATGGTTGAATGGCCCCCCCTTATTCCACTCACTATTCCTGCTCCTGCTTTCTACCTCCCCACTGCTCTCTTTTTTATTCTGTAATCATCCCCCTACAATCTTTCTTCTCTTTTTCTATATATTCTCTTTTCCCCTATATTCTTTGTATTTATTTTATACGTGTTAAGTTAAGAAATAGCCTGTTTCACTATACTAATCTCCTCGCCCCCCTCTCCTTTCTTTTCCCGTTCCTTTATCCAGATCACAGGGGCGATCCTACTGGCAGTGGGAGTATGGGGGAAGATGATGCTGGGTCCGTACATCTCTGTGATTGCGGACAATTCCACCAATGCACCTTTCGTGCTCATCAGCACCGGCACCGTCATCATCGTCTTCGGACTTTTTGGCTGCTTTGCCACCTGTAGGGGGAGCCCATGGATGCTGAAGCTGGTGAGAGAAGGGGAGAGGGCGAGGTGGATAATTTAAACTGAGAGGCGGGAGGGAGGGAGGGAGGGAGGGAGGGAGGGAGGGAGGGAGGGAGGGAGGGAGGGAGGGAGGGAGGGAGGGAGGGAGGGAGGGAGGGAGGGAGGGAGGGAGGGAGGGAGGGAGGGAGGGAGGGAGGGAGGGAGGGAGGGAGGGAGGGAGGGAGGGAGGGAGGGAGAATTTGCTTTGCTTACTCTTAGGTCACATTACTCTACATCTGTTTTCTTTCTCTGACTAATTTTCTCTCTCTCTTGATTCCTTTCCACCCCTTCTGTCTGTCTGCAGTATGCAATGTTCCTGTCCCTGGTCTTCTTGGCTGAGTTAGTGGCTGGGATCTCCGGTTTTGTTTTTCGCCATGAGGTCAGTCTCTCCAAGCCCACCGACACAACACCATACTCAACCTTTTATTCCATGTTGGAGAGTTTCTGTTTTATCAGTGAATATGTGTGCATGTGTGTGTGCATGTGTAGATAAAGGGGACATTCTTGAGGACGTACACGGATGCCGTGTTGAACTACAACGCTCAAGATGAGACCAGTCTGGCCGTGGACATGATGCAGCGCAAGGTAAGTCAACAGAACAATAGCAGAAAATTTAGTTCAGACCCTACCTACAAGAAAGGCCATCTGTACACACAAGCACCTCCATTGACAATTTTCCAGATTGTCCGAAATGATCTTTAAGAAACTGGCTCTCTAGAACGTCTATGCCTAGAATCCCCCATATCAGCAAACTGACCAGACTATAGAATGTTACATCCATGAGAGATTGTATATTCAAAATCTTTCAAACTTACTGTCTTGCTTTGGAAAAGTAAAAATTCACCCTCTGCCCCACTTCCCTCTCCCCCCACTTCCCCCTATAGCTGCAATGCTGTGGGGTGTATAACTACACCAGCTGGCTGGCCAGTGTGTACTACCCTTCCAATGGCCTCCCATCCAGCTGTTGCTCCAATGCCTCCGACTGCAGCCTCCAGGACCTCCGCAATGCCACTGTGGCCCCCACCAAGGTCAACCAGAAGGTCAGTACACATCTTAGATCCCATGTTACAGCATGTTATGTCCCATAGCTTTCACCCTTTAATGTCCCAGCCTGTTTGTCCACCACACACCTGAGGTTTTCTGTATTCAGGGCTGCTACGAGCTAGTCACCTCCTTCTTAGAAACCAACATGGCCATCATCGCAGGAGTGACTTTTGGCATCGCCTTCTCACAGGTCAGAAAGGACCACAAGGCCTACATTTTTTACAAGGAGTTCAGTACATGATTAATTTGGATTGTTCATTTCTCCACTATCTTCTTAAGCTTGACTCAATTGGCTTCTCTTTTTTGTGTCTTCTCTTCCCTTTTTACTGTCTGTCCCTCCCTTCAACTCAGTTGATTGGCATGTTACTGGCATGCTGTCTTTCGAGGATCATCACGGCTAATCAATACGAGATGGTGTAACAGTGATGGAGCAGTTGAGTGGACGCACATACACTCACTCACTCACACACATTCTTCTATGCACACACACACACACACACACCTCTTTTTCTGTCACACAAACAGATTTGTTTTGATATCCTAGTGAGGACGGACAATTAACTCCTATTTAAAATGGTGTTATCCCTGAACTTAACTCTTCGTGTAATTACAACCCTAAACCTAAAACCCCTAAAAAACCCTAGAAATAGCACTCAACGTTGTGAGGCCCAAGACAATGTCCTCACAAGTTAAGTTAAACAAGACACATTTTACTCACAAATACACACACAAACAGAAACACTGTAAATGAGCATGGATCATTTATTATTTCAGGGAGATGAAGAGGAGAGGATGACAGGGTGACACCTTTGAAGCCTGGGGAATGAGGACGGAAACCCATTACCCCAGTACAGCACATTGCATCTTTTCTCACACTGAGCTCTCTCTGTCTCCATCTCCCTGTCCAGACTTGCTATTTCACATTTTAATAATGCAACTAATTGTAAAAAAGCCATTCCTTAATTCACTGCTGTGCCATGAAAAGCTTTCTATCTCCATCCCTCTGCCCCCCGCTGTCTGGCATTGAAGTTGCCTTTGTTCTGGTGTGGACCCGTTTGTTCTCTTTAAATCCTAACCTGAACTATAAAAGGTGATATATGAACATTGATAGTAGGTCAGTGTTAAAGCTCCTAATTAACTTTATACCTGTCCATAGATTTGCTTCTGCACATAGCACCTCTCAATCAGGCATACAGCTCCTTCCATGCCTCTCATCACTGAAAAATACATTTGTACAGAAACAGGTGGTAGAAAAAAACTAGACAAAATATTACAAAATATTTACCTTACTGTTTTCACTTCTCGTTTCAGAAGGATGCTTGTAGTTCAATTAAACTGATGAAGTCTAGATGTATTTATGAGTCTCACTCCATACAGTATTTTTTAAATCTACATTTTACATTCATTTTGTCTGAATGTGAAACATAGTTACTTTACTTTTATTTGAGTTGAAATGGTGTCAAATATTGAGATGTTATATGAACATGATACTCAATGTTGTGTTTTTGCTGTTTTGTATTTTTTCTTTTTGGTCTTATTACCTATGTGTTCGTCAGCGCAATTCTGTGTATGAGCGTGTGCGTGCATTGTGTTTGAGTGTGTGGGTCATGTGATAATCTGTGAGTGTGTGTTTGTGTGTATGAAGATGTGAGAGTGTGTCAGCTTGTCTATCTGTGTGGGAGTGTGTATGTACATGTGTGTGTGTTTGTGAACTTGTTTTGCTATTCTTGTGGGGAAGAAAAGGAAAATAAGAAGTACTGTGAAATGTGGGGACATTTTCCTGAAATATATACTACATAGCAAGGTTTTAGGGTTTAGCAAGGTAACTTAAGGTTTAACTGTGGGTTTTCAGTGTCAAAACAATGGTTCACCTTTTTGCATTACTTCATACCAAAAGATTGGAAGATTGAATCTGGTAGTTTGCTTTATTTCAGACTATTCATGATCATTTAACATTGAATTGAAAAACGGACAGTGGAATTTAATTTATATTACTAAATTATGTTGGAGTGTGGAGTAGTAAAATTATGTGAATCTTTGATTAAAGAGAAATAAAGGGGACATTGGTTAAAACAAGAGAGTAGTGCAAACAACAGTGACATTGCATGTACTAACTGCTTATCATCAAGTGTGTCGGTCATGAATCCTAATAATGTTTATTTGAAAATGTATTAGAACAAAATACATCCGTCACTCCTTCCATATTACTCATTCTTTCCAAATGTTACTCCATCTTTTTCTATGCCATGTTCGTGTTAAAACATGTGCATGCAATTGCAAATGTTAACCCTGTAATCCCATAGTTGCTAAATTAAAACAATCCCTTATAGCTATCTAAAAAAATCTGTAAATGTTTTTTTTTAAGACCGCATTCACATAGGCTCGTCAATGGATTCTGTATCCTCGCAATGTTATAAAATGAAAAATATGTTTATGATTCTGGCCATCTGGCCATGAACTCACACAACTGCAAATGTTCCTTCGAGCTTAAAACAAGAAGAAAAAAAGCAATATATATATTACAATATTATAATATCATATATTATATTATTACAATGTCTAGAACATTCAGATATTTTGTTGTTATGGAATACGTTCATCAAATTAGATTTGAGCTGTTGTGTCTATGTTATAATTATCTGGGTGAGGGTGATGGTCAATAACACAACACAATGCACATTACTTGCGGACATTGCACTTTTCAAATGTTCACTTATGGTAAAAAATACAAATAGAATTATAAAATATTTGATCTTTCACTACAATTAAGTTATACGTAAATGTGTTTCCACTGGAAAAGAGGATTTATTGTATTAACATAATAAATATGTATTATTCATTATTTATACCTGAATTTAATCAATACAAACTTTATTTGTGGTTGTAGTATCGGAAACTGTTCTTATGTGTATCTTATGTGTTTTTATACCAGTGTTCAACATCAAACCTCAGTAGAAAGGGGTAGACAACTGTTGCTGAGCAAAATTATACTTAATGAAGCTAGACAATAAAAACATGTTTCTAATTCTTATTTCTGGGATAAATATACATTTTCCATCTGTCAAACCCAATTACCAATACAATGTCTTGCTAGCTACCGATAGTATGGTGAAAAACGTGTGTTAGACTACATTGAAGAATAGCCCATCTATGTTTAGACAGAGCGCTCTGGAATATGGGAGTGTGGTTAGCCACCAAGTGATTTGTGACATCAGAATGGTTGGGTTGGCATTCTATTTCAAACTATTAGATTTCAATCTGTTAAATCATTTCAAATTTTGCATACAAATCAGTTTAAAATCAACATTAACAATGAATCGCCTACATTCAGATTTTATTTGAGCTGGCACTAAATATTGCTCCAAACTGTCACTCAAATCAGCGCACCTGAAGAACCAGTGTGGCTGTTACTATAGACACATACAGGGGCACCGCTAAAAATGATGGGCCCCATGAAGAAATTGCAATTTGGGTACTTGCTCCCACCCCATTTTGGTCTTGTTTACATTTAGTAATTAAGCAGATGCTCTTATCCAGAGCAACTTACAGTAAGTACAGGGACATTATCCCTGAGGCAAGTAGGGTAAAGTTCCTTGCCCAAGGACACATTGTCATTTTGCATAGCCGGGAATAAAACCGGCAACCTTCTGATTAATAGCCCGACTCCCTAACCGCTCAGCCATCTGACCTCATGTAAATAAACAAAATATTACTAAAAAAAATCAAATTGCGCATTACGCGTCATGTCTCTGCAAGGTGATGGTCAAATTAGGCTTTGATTTGATAAGCATTGTGTGTAGTACACTCAATTGACACCGCTTATGCAGGATTACAAATGTTAGGCTTTGTTAAGACAGTTAACAAAAATATATTCTGGGTATGTTGAATTTGCTGTGTAGTATAGGTGTAGTATAGGCTTCAGGACCTCTCAAGTTTAAGTACTTTTTCTAATTGGGGTTAGGGATCATTTTAAGGTTAGGGGTTGAGGCGAGGGTTAGGTTTTGGTGTAGGGTTCAGGTTAGGCTTTTGGGTTAAAGTTAAGGTTTAAGGTTAGAATTTGAGAAAATTATTTTGAATGGCACTGAATTGTGAGTATACCCACAACAATATCAATACAAGTGTGTGTGTATGTGTGTGTGTCCCTGTCTGTGTTCGCTTGACAGTGTGTGTCTGTTTTGACAGGGCTCTGTCACAGATGGAGAAAGAAATGTCTGTGCAAATGTGAATCTCAGTTTGATTATACAGTATATCTGTGTGTGGTCGTTGGCTGATTCCAATAGCACACCCAAAGGCCCAGAAAAAAAAAATGTGTAGATATGTGAGGACTGGGTTTGAAAGCAACGCTTACAGGAAGCTCCCACCAGTCTGCTACAGTTAGGGTTGGGTATCGTCTGAATCTTTAAAATACCGGTGCCAAAAATATACTTTTAAAATGGTTCCGGTGCCTAAACGGTGCCTAAAGTAATACCTAAAAAAAAGAGCCACAAACCGACGGTGGATGGACATTAAAGAACAGCTTTTTTATTGATTTTTTTTTTTGCTGTTGTCTGCCCTGTTCTTCACAACTTGCATTATTTTTCTAATTATTCTGACACCACATGAATGCAGTAGGCTATAATTTAACTAGTGATGATGCATGGTAATGATGCTTCTTGTGGACATTTCGGGCAAATATTTTTATCGACAGCTCAGGCATGAATGAGGCATCAAAATCTGTGTTCTGATTCGGTCCAGTACATACCGGTCATATAGGTACCGGTGCCATGTTAGCACCGGGTTTTGATACCCAACCCTAGCTACAGTAGGCCTATGTGTTACGCTCATGCTACACTTCACTAGTGCATAGTGCCCGTGATGCAGTAGGTGATTAAGATGTCAGTGAAACACACAAATACAAATTCCTGGAATTATAGATAGAATACTGTGCCAGCAGTGATGTTAGTGACACACACAGATTTCTATAGATAGATATCGCAGTGCCTGTGATGCAGCTGGTGATGACAGTTCTCAGTGGTTTTGGTACTTATATTTCTCCAATCATAATTGAAATTCTCTGTCATCTCTGAAGTACTTGTTCAACCCCTACATCTATTCTAGTCAAATTGCCAGTCCTGTGGTAGCCTACATTAATACAAATGATTATGTAGCCTTCATGTGTCTGCTGTTTCCTAAAGCTAAAAATTGCTTATGTAACGTTGATCAAAATGTACTATATTGGTTCTCTGTTAAATTGTCTCACCACCACAAACATCTAAATATTTAGTTCATAAAAGAAGTAATTACATGCACAATGGTTGAGCCAGGTTGTCATAGTTGTAAGCCTAATTCACCATACAGCGTTTGTACATTTGCAATGTGCTGTCAGTTTCGACATCAGTAAACACATGAATTCATGTAACAACATTCACTGATCTATACTGAAAGTATATCCACTATATTGTAATTCTGTTAGCAAGCCAGCCCCTTTGAAAGCAACTATTGTCGGTTGTAAAAGTGAATTCACTTCTAAATAACAAACCAGAATGTCTCTATTTTCCTTAATACACTTTGTTAATTGCAATAGTTCAATTGTGGTACTGCACTCCATTGGATTATAAAAAGGACACCTGCAGAATATGAACTTTGCAGAGTGCCCGGTTCTTGAGCTGATTGTCGGAAAATAAACCCATTCTAATTTGTACACACACAGATTCCTGGCATTATTAGAGAGATGCTTGGCTTACAATGGGGAAAGGGGGTGGGATGTGTGCCTGGGATTGGTTTCTGATTGGGTGAACCTCTCAAACAAATAATATTGAAAACTATGATTTATTTACCCTTGCTTTTAGATGGAAAGGCTCAGAGCTTTTATACAGGACTCGATTACCCACAGTATCTTAGTCCTGTGTTAGACAACAACTGTGTGTGCTGAACTGCCCACAATAGGTTCTGTTAAAACTGTTAAACTCAATGAAAATCCAAGTTACTGAACATCTGACGCACTAAACAATGTGTTTCCTCTTAAATTTGAACTAATCACGGTAATGGTGATACTATGAAGTTGCAGTGACGTGCAGTTTATACTGCAGGGCACCAAAGTTGCATTCCACAGAGCCAACCTTTTTACATAATATCTAGCACCAGCGAAAGCATGCCAATACAGTCTGTTGTAGATATTGTAACCATCAGTGATCTCTGTATTAATAAATAATAATGATAATTGAACATGATGTGTCGAAATGTATTTTATATTACATGTACACATGTACATATTATAACAGAGTATGTGTGATTGTGAGTGAGAGACAAAGAGAGAGACAGAGAGAGAGAGAGAGAGAGAGAGAGAGAGAGAGAGAGAGAGAGAGAGAGAGAGAGAGAGAGAGAGAGAGAGAGAGAGAGAGAGAGAGAGAGAGAGATGAAGAACGAAAGAGGTAATATACTGGTGGGCTGTATAAATGTGTGTTTATATCACTAAAGTGTGCGATTGTGTGTTACCCTTTCAGGCTCAGCAGGTTAGAGGAAATCAGAACAGAAAATTTTTGTAATTATAGAGAGGCCGTAACTGCAGGCTGCGCGACATTTCATTTCACATGTATGCACTCATCATAATATGGGCTATAGGCCTACACCATAGAAGTTCATTTGGACCCGAATTAACAAATTATAAAGCTATTACTTGAGGTGGCTTGCTCCGTTTTATGAGCAAGGCTAATTAACCTTCCTGGATAACACGGACACCAAAACTGCGCTTTGGAAGATGTTCGAGAATCAACTGTTCAGCATAAAGCGTGAAGGTCAGATCCTCTTCACCACACGATGGCGACTTAGTATCGATGAAAAACGAACAAGTAGAAAAGTGCTCTGCTCCGCATGTGAGTGCAGCGCTCCGGAAGCTGGTGGCGATAAGATCACTGCTGGGCCGTTACCCGGGGAGACCGTCCGCTCTCATCTTGTTACTGAAATTACCAGCAGATCTGTACGGCAGCGTGTCTACTTATGGACAGTACATGCCGTCAGCCCCTGAGCCGAATACAACCATAACATGTGCGCAAACTGATTTTATCAACAACCTAACCTATTTAAGGCTAACCTATTTGTAAAGTAAGGGATAGCCTATGGAAGTTTTCCTTTACGTCACCTTCCCTTTAAACGGCAAACCCTGTGACTTCCTTATTATAAGCCTAGACCTCATAAGATAGGCTAGTCATACTGAGACACCCCCCTCCCCCTCTATTTCGTCTGTCTTTCCCTGATGAAACCATTTGTAAAAGTGTACCTATAGTGACCAAGGAAAGCTTAATTGAATACTTGCTGTTGTTATATGCCAAATGCCCATAGCCTACAAACACACAGGTCTACATCTAATGAATGTATAGCCTATTTATGTAGGATATTATGTAAGAATACATTGTAGTCCACAAGCAATACTTGTGGACAGTCTAGAACAATGATATGCTTCTCTGGGTATTTATATATTTGTGTGGGTGTGTTTGTATAAGTTTAACTGTGATTTTAGTCCAGTCAGCTTTAATATGTCCAGAGGGGTTTGTTCTATTCAAAGCTACAGGCCAAAAGGAAGTGACTCAAGATATTGCTTACATTGAAATGCTTGACATATATTGGCCAGGGTTAGTAATCAGAAGATAGCTGGTTTGATTCCCGGCCATGCCAAAAATGACATTGTGTCCTTGGGCAAGGCACTTCACCCTATTTGCCTCGGGGGGAATGTCCCTGTACTTACTGTAAGTTGCTCTGGATAAGAGTGTCTGCTAAATGACTAAATGTGAATGTAATGTTCCAATCAGATGTGGAATCAGTCCAGGCCTGTGCTGTTGTGAAAACTGCTGACCTACATCTTGTCTAATCTGATCCTGGTTCAGTTTGACTGGTTTGAGCATTTGTACACTGGGGAAGTTGTGGGAGCTTGACAAGGAGGGGTATGAGGGAGAGGCCTAAAGAGAGGGATACAGAGGTAGAGTATGTGTGTGTGTGTGTGTGAGAGAGAGAGAGAGAGAGAGAGAGAGAGAGAGAGAGAGAGAGAGAGAGAGAGAGAGAGAGAGAGAGAGAGAAACGGGGGGCGGACAACATTTTTTTATACTCTGAAAGAAGGTGGGGCAGCAAAGAGGCTGATGGACAGAGAGAGATAAAAGAAAGAGGAGTGACCGACCAAGCAGGTTCTGTCATTCATATTTACATTCCTCATTTATGCTACAGTCAGTTCTCCAATCCAGGGCACTGAATCATTGGTGCATTCCAGAACATTCTGTGCCAGTATCTCCTCTCTTTACCACCCATGGAAACAAATCCGATTTATATTTGTTTTGCCCTAACTTATACAAATACATAGAGAGAGAATTAATGAGAACTAAAGGAAAAGAGCTAGTCTATGTGTGTGTATGTGTGTATATACAGTCTTTACATAAGATCAGTGTTGGTTACAACCAGGTGTGGGTCAGTGTCACACAAAAGCAACCGCCGCCCTGGACAGTTCTGTATCCGTTCATTCTCACCTTTATCATCACAGTTATTGGGTTTCTTCCATCTGTCTCTCGAGATGTGTGTGTTCACAGGCAGATCTGGGATCTTGCATACAGCATTAACTGGGGTGGGCTGTTGACCTCTCTCATCTTTTTAAGTGAATAACAGGTAGTGCAATAGTTTGTTTTACAACTGCAACCACCTCTTACATTCATGAAGACTACAATAGAGATATTCATTCACCTGTAATAACATTGTGTCTGACAAGCCCTTTTTAAGGTAGCATTTGATTGGCTTGATGTGAAGGCAGGGCTGAATGGGCTGACTTGCTTCTCATGAATAATCCTAAATTCGGATTTATCAGATTTCGCTGTGCAAAGGTTTCTGCTTAATGTAAAATGTGTAGGTCTATGTTGTAAGTGATACTAAAGTGACTTGTTAACAAATGCCAGACCGTTTGGTTGCTATGTAAATGTACTAATGTCTGTGAATGTTAGGTCAACATATAGGCTACAATTTAGGTTACTGTGTAGACTCAGAAGCTATTTTCAAAACATTAAATGTGTTCATTGTCTGTGTTAATTTACCTTTCCATGTTAATCTGTAGACTAATCATTCTGCACATCATAGTCTTGCAATTGTTTTACATGCAAGAATAACTCGTAGCAAATGAAGCATTTGAGGCTGGGTATAAGGTAACCGGGTTTCGGGTTACACACAGACGATTACCTTGACAAACAGGTTTAGGGAACGCCCTTGAACACGAAACCCACTTTGCTATAAGAACCGGCTCAGAACCTCGACTTGGCAGAAATAAACAAAAGAAGAAAGAAGACACAAGACAACACAGAGACAACTGAATTTAAGTCTCTTAATTCGTCTGGAACCAAGAAACCTCTGACACGATTTACCCAGCGACCAATCTCTGCTCCAGCACTCAACGTGAAAAGTCGGTTGATCTCAAAGCCGATTAAGCAGGATTTAAAACAGTCCGAGGAGAGCAGCAAGCCATTCAGAGTACGCTACGGCCGCATTTGACAGACATATTTGTCTATTTGCTACAAAAAGAGGAGCAGAACAAACTCGACAAGATGATGCAGATTTCAGAAGCCCACAACCCGAAGAACTCCCTGTTCAACGCCATGAACCGCTTCCTCGGCGCAGTCAACAACATGGACCAGACGGTCATGGTACCCAGCCTACTCCGGGACGTTCCGCTGGACGAGGAGAGGGAGATGGCAGCTCTAAAATCTCAGACCAACAACGACCTGGACGACGCAGACATGTACAGCTACTACCAGCTCCTCAAGTCTATCCGCCGCGACATGGAATGGGGGGTCCGGTGTGCTGGGGAGAGGCGCAAGCAGGAACTCTCACGAATGGACTCCGAGGGAGAAGAGGTCGAGGAGGAGGAGGCAGACCTGGAGAAGCAGTTTCAGTTCCATTTGACGGGGCTCCAGGGCGTCCTGTCCAAGTTGACACAACAGGCTGACACCCTCACCAAACGCTACAAGCAGGAGATCGGTATTTGAGGCTGGTCAATATGTTAAACTATTCGAACTGTAGCCTATTTAGTCTTAATTTCTGGTGGTGTGTTGCTTCCACTCGATAAATGGGAACGATTGGACCCGAACAAAATGATTTGCCACTGATGAAATTCGTTTGATGGAGGCATTTTAAAAATTAAGAGAACACAGAAAGCTGTCTTTCTCAATGTATTGGTCTACTTTGTCGTATATGGTATAGGCCTTTTGGTGTGTTAACTCCAATATCCGGATGACCTGTATTGTGGTAGGCCTATATTTGGGTTCCATTTCCTCAGTCGTTTTGCACTCGATGATTTTTGATGCCCCGTGTCCAGCGGTGCACCATACCTTCATCTCAATATGTTTATTTAATGATGTATTACATTTAATCTCGAGTTAAATATTCGAGAGAACTGTTTATTTAAATCGAAATTTCAGGCTAAAGCCTACAGACTTGCATTGGGACAGTCCACTCAGCGACTGACAACATGGCAGGGGACTTAGCCTGACTAATGATGCCATTGTGTCCAATGTAGCCTATTATTGTCTATGTATGGCCAGCATAGCCTACTGCTTCCTATTGTATGTGACAATGAATGTGTCTTTTTGTGCATGAATTGAAGGAGGCTTGGTAGACGCCACCAAGCCTATGATCCCACATGCTCCACATGCTCAATGACATGGAAACAACTGATATACTGTTATAGAGAAATGAAGTGTTTCCAAGAGATCATGTTCTGTTGTAGCTGTTGATGTTGTTGTTTCATTACCATGGTATTAATGCAGATGTCCATATCTGCTGAAGATATATTTTTAATTTACTGCCCTCTTTTGTATTTATGACATGTATGAAGAAATAAACTTTTTTATAAATGCAACCTAATGTGTCAGAACTTTTATTCAGACATACTTTAAGTGAGTAACTTCTTTCATTTAAATTCAACGCAAGTGCTTTATAATGAATCAGAAGTATCTTAACCTTTACATATTGACTCTCCAAAACAGGTAGACAAAACCTAAGCTGTAGGGTATAAGCATTCTCACGTTTCTCAGTTATTTGGCTATAGGGCCAAGTCTAACTTACAAGGAAATTTGAGACGAAATGTAATGATACCATAATATATTTCACATGTTTAGGGCTTATAAGAGTGACGATGTCTGTGCTCGTTTCTTGCAGTGTTGGATAAACTTTACTACAGTATTAAAAAAACAAACAAAAAAACATGCCAAATAATGCAACAGGCTAATTATCAACACGTTACTAAGACTAATGAAAAGAAATGTCCTAACTTAACCAACCCGTACGCTACATTTTTGAAATGTAGGTCTAGGCTATTCCTTATCAGTTGAAAATCGGTGATTGTTTTTTTCTCTCCATGTTTAGAGAAAAAACATGTTTACGTTTAATCCAATTGTAAAGAGAGACAGAATATCCTATGGCAAACATTTTAAACTGTCTAGGCCTAAAAAAAATCGTAGGCCTATGCCGCAAAATAACCATCCACCTCATAAAAAGAGTTTATGAAAATACCGTTCCACTATTATATGCGATAAGCTACGGAAGCTCACCTTTTTGAAGGACAAAACATATATAACAATGATAAAATAACAATTTCAAAACTTTGAAATGACATTTTCGTGTTTTCAGTAATCGCACCGAATGTGGGCTTGTATTGCCCCTCGATGCTCACTGTAGAATATTGATGTCAGCTCACGTGCTCATCTGGACTAGACGCCAAACATTGATGGCCAATTAGCTTGCTAGCTAGCTAGCACAACAGAAATGGGCAGTAAAGACGTACCATTAACAAACAACAGTACACCTTGTGTATTCTTCAATACAGACTCTGAAGACTATCGATGTGTAAGTAGCTTTGTAGCTATACTACACTAGTTGCTATTTCTATCGGGCTTTTAAAACTGGTGTTAGCCTTGTGGTAACTGGTTTGTCGTCATTGCTACAGAGACAGTACAGTTTCGAACTAGTAGGTTACTAGCTTTATGTTCATCATCACAACAGTCCACGATAACACTCAGCCAGCATGCAAGTAACGTGTGTTACCACTTACTCAGATATTGATATAATTTGCAGCTAAGATATAGGCCTTTACAGTACATATATCGGAAAACATTGTCTTCTAGTGATCCGAACCATTGTATCTAGCTGGATTGTCTTTAAAAAAACAGCCGTTTAGCGTTGTTGTTGCTTTAAAATGCCTAGCTGTTCGCCATGGCTATCTGTTGCCATTGCTTAGCAAGGTACTCAGTATTTAACAAACATTTGTTTACGGTCAGTAGAGCCTAGTTCATCAACATAAGTAGAAACATCCTAACTTGGAGTAGTTCAGTGGTTGATTGTGTAAGCTGCAGGATACAATGACACGCCTTTATTATCCAAGCATATCTATAACCATGTGTTTTTCTCTATGCTCACGTCTTCGTTCATCACGGGAGCACTGATAAACACAAAAACACACAACTATGACCGTATGGCAAAAGCTGAATTAATTATAGCTGAAATATTAAATATGACGAGTTATAAGGCTACAGTAAATCGGAAGCTACATTGTTTATTTAAGTTAGTCCCAAAGTGAGGTTTTTGTTTTTGGGTGGGTCCAAGTTGTTGTTAGCTTACAGCAATGGCCTAGTTTACTCAGGAATGCTGCAGCAATGCTGTCCAGCCCATGGCCCACAAACTACTGTGTCTGAGAAGCTGTAAGAAGCTTGCATCACTCTACCTAACTACCAGCCACCCACCTAACCTACTTGTAAGCTTGAACAGTCAACCTAGATAAAGATTCATCAATTTACAGAAAAGCCTGAATCTGTCAAACAGTTCGGTTTGTCTGATCATTTCCAATGTAGGTTTGGGCCCTTTTTTGCCATTTGTACATTTTCCTCTTGCTGTGGCAAAAAAAGTGCAGTGTTCTCCCGGGGATCAGTAAAGCTCCACACTGCACACAACTACACTACAGTGAGGCTTTGGTAAAAGTGTGTGTATTTGTATAATTTACTCTAAGCGGACATGGTCCTGTGTCCTATGAAGCTTCTGAGAGCTGTGTGTCGGGCCAGAGTAGGTGAGGGTGTGGACTATTACCCCCTTTCCACCAAAGTGAACCAGGAGCTAGTTCGGAGCTGGTGCTAGAGCACATGTGTCAAACTCAAGGTCCGCAGGGCAGATGTGGCCCGCCTTTCATTTCATGTGGCCCGTGGAGCTTGGTGAATTGAAATAAGTGTACGCTGTTTTACAGTGTGCATTGACCATAAACTCCATCTGAGATGGACCATCTGGCTTGTTATCAGTGCTCAGTTCAGAAGCCTGCATTTCTGATGGTCATATTACAAATAATCGTTCTTCCCACATTTACTTTCTGCACTCTGACTACAGTAGCCTACGGTCATCTGCGCCACCAATTCCCACTGTCTCCAAAATGTGCGTAAGCCTACACATGGGTCAGAGTTTGCTTGGAGTAACCGCACATTCTCCCATCAAGTTTGTTTTTTATAAATCACAACCTTTGCGTGGGAAGTGGCATACACACATTTTCAGCCCCATTTTTTGCGTACACAACGTTTATTCAGTGTTAATTTTGGAGGCAGTGGGAATTGGCGACGCAGATGACCGTAGGTTACTGTAGTCAGAGTGCAGAAAGTATATATGGGAAGAACGATTACTGGTAATATTTATTTTCTTCTCCTCACACATGTATTTTTCACTCCATTTCATCATTATCATGAAGATTAAATACAGCAATGTTATTTGTACTTGTACTGAGTGATAATTGTTCCATAAACACCTTGTACAATCCAACTCAAATTTTAAATCAAAATTCAGCGCTTCCTCAGCATCAGATTGTCCACTACGGGAGTTCACTGTTTTGGACCGGTCACTCACTGTTTCAGCTCACAGCAGGCGCATACTAAGTGGTAGGCTAATTAATGAGCTTTGAAGTTTTTAAATAAATTAAAACCGGTTGCACCATAACGATTAGTTGCACTCGCGCAAATGCTCCCAAATATATTTTGAAGTCGCACAGACACAATTTGGGGAGCGTCTGCAATCAAAACGGTCGTAATTTCAAGCCTGTATAGAGAGACATCTTCATCATGAGTGGTTGGTAAATGGACTGATGCCCTGTGAGGGATGTGTCTCCTCAGGTGGTGATCCTTGCAGTAAAACGAGCTACGGGCACCTTCTCTCTGATAGGATGGTGAGCCTCAGCAAATGTGACACATGTTATTATCTTAGAGGGCATTAATAATTTTCTGTCCCACTAACTTTTTCTCCATTCATCTCTCTCTCTCTCTCTCTCTCTCTGTCTCTGTCTCTCTCTGTCTCTCTGTCTCTCTCTCTCTCTGTCTCTCTGTCTCTCTCTCTCTCTCTCTCTCTCTCTCTCTCTCTCTCTCCCTCTCTCTCTCTCTCTCAGCTTCTTTATGTTATTTGTCATCTGGCTGCTACGGCGTTATCACTCTTTGGCCCAGGTAATTATCATGTTTTTTGAAGCAGTTTGAGTATTGGAACATTTACTTTTGTGACTGAAGAAAGTTATACTGAGCAGAACACATCTGACCTTAATTGAAACTCAATTAAGGTGTTAAAATGAAATCAATTATGGTTGCTATTGACTTATGGTTGGTTTTGTGTAATTATAGTGAACTGGTTCCTGTTACTCAGTCTCTGTCTGCACTCGATCATGCAATTGAATGCTTCAAATGAAGTGTGTTGTGTAAGCTTAGCCTACATGAATGTGTACATGCTTCAGTGCAGTTGCGGGTGTGTAGGCTACGTGCTTGTATCTGTTTCTGTGTGTGTGTGTGTGCCTGTGCACTTGTTTTTCAAGCGTGTGTGTGTGTGAAACAGAAAGAGAAATACCTGTCCTGCCAGCCAGTCAGGTCTAGTGGTGCCGGCTATCATCTAATCTAAAGTACATGACAGATTACAGTGAAACCCTGCCTGGATCCTGTTATCTCTGGACCATCTTAGACCAGATCATGACATGTGTCACTACTTTCTTATCTATTTTCTTCTCCTCTTCTCTGTTTTAATTCATATATATGTCAGATTAATAGACTGTATACAATTATGACAAAATCACAGCAAGCCCAACTCTTAAGGTCAACCAAATATGTAAAAGAAAAAATAACAAACGTGGATACTGTTACCTCACTGTTCTTCATGTTTTGTAATACTCCTTGAGACACTGTTTCTCTCTGTCTCTCTTTCTCTTTTTATCTCTACTCTGTCTCTGCAGAAAATGATTCTAAGTCTGACAATAGCGGCCTTCTTTGACAGCATAGCATATGTCATGGTGAGTAATTTATTTTCAACGCATTCACACACACACACACACACACACACACACACACACACACACACACACACACACACACACACACATGCAAATATGCATTATGTGTCTTCTTTCTTCCCCAGAGTGAGTCCCACCCTGAAGGCAGTTTATGTAATTTCCAGGCTTGGTGGCTCACTTACTTTGGTAAGACTCCTGTAACATTCATTATCACACACACACACTCAAACCCCAAAACTTCTGAGAGAACAGAATGAGACCAGATGAACTGCAAATAAGATTTGCAAACATTATCTGTATACACACCATATTCAAGGACTTTTATTACAGGAAACAAAATGACACCTTTTATGAAAAGAACACGTTCCCCACAAGTTAAAATTGGAGGTTTCTTGTCTGCCTCTGGCACTGGGAGCCTTTATTGTGTGCATGAAGAGAAGAGTGATGTTGAACCCAATACTGGAAAGCTGGGTCTCAGCCGAAGGTCATAGGTCTTCCAGCAGGGCAGAGACCCCCAAATACACTTTCAGAACTGTTCTTACGGGGCCCGCATTCCAAGTCTGTTGGTGTATGACAAAGGGAGAGAAAAGGAGATACTGGATGAGACAGGGAGGGAGTCTATGGAGTGAAGTTCAGATGAACATGGAGCAGGGGTGTATTTGTGCCACGCTGAGAAGTGTGTGTCAGTTTGTGCTGATGTCAGACCTGGCTCCAGGCTGAGTTTGAGCCAGGAGGATTATGTAAGGTGTTTCTGTTATCACACCAGCTGTCATCGAGAGGCGCAGCGGAAGATAGCTTCAGTTTCTGCCACCGCTCAGTACACAGACAAGACAATAGGAGTGTTATTGCTTCACTGGGCGTGTTGAATTGTGTGTCTGTGTGTGTGTGTTGAATTGTGTGTGTGTGTGTCAGTGTGTCCATCTCCTTAGAGACAGGATGGGTTCACTGTGTGTAGCTTGGGGAATCCATCACTCTGACAGTCAGCACTGCCAGCCCTGTCACATGTAATAACACACACACACACACAACCACAATGGAGGAGACCGGGACATAAGACGCTTCGGAGTGTGGCGCTACCCATGCGAATTCAATTGTACATTGTTGTCTTACTGTCTCTCTACTTCACTCTCTTTCTCTCCATCTCTCTCACTCTCCTCTTGTTGGCTTCTTTTCCTCTGTTTGCGTTTCTCCATTGTCATGTTTGGTCTCTCCTTGCACCCCCTCCCCTGTTTCCCCAAAGTTCATCATTATCTCTCTCTCTGCTCCCCCTCTCATTGATCACCGTCAGCCACAGGTTTCCTTTATATTACTGCCGAATGGGGCCTCATTTATCATAGAGTTTACACACACACACACACGTTAACTATACACGAATGTAACCAGAGATGTGTAAGCTAACCTTGATATACCTCCCCATCCCTCCTCCCTCCGTTCTTGTCTCTGCCTTCCTACATCCCTTCGCTCTCCCTCCTTTTCTCTTGTCGGTCTCTCCATCCACGCCTCCCCTCTCTTCATTCCTCCTCCTTCGTTCTCCTCTCCTTGTAACCCTCCTCTCCTCCCGTTCCGTCCCTCCGTTCCCCCTCCTCTTTTCTCCTTAGACTGGAGTGCCTTGGCCTGGGTCTGCCTCATCACCTTCAACCTCTACCTCAACCTGGTCAGGGAGATGAGCACCAACAGATTTGAGATGTGAGTCCATTGCTGACCTCTGGCCACCATCAATTATATTACTCAATTAATCTGTTACCAGGTTAAAGGTCGGGTCATTTAGACTCTCAGGGCTTTGGAAATTCTATGACCTGGTTGTGTCTGTCTTGTGTTGTGTGTTGTCTCAAGTCACCCAACACTGTAATCGAGAAGGTAGAATGTTTGTGTGTTTGTTAGTGTCTGTCTGCGTTCTTCTATTCTTTTTTTCTCCCACTCAGTATTCATGACTATATAGTAGACCCATCTACATACTGTGCCTGTCTGTGTGAGTGTCAGTGTGTCTAGGTAGCTGTGGTAAAGTGCCAGTGGGGTGTCCTGTGGGTGTTTCAGTTATTGATTAGCAATAACCTGAGCCATACTAACTGTATAACTCTGAGAGGACAGTTTTATTGAAGCCCAGCTTAGAATCATTTCCCCCCCTGTGCCTCCATCCCTCCATCCCTCCCTCCCCATATCACTTTTCTCCCTATCTCCCTCCATATCTCTTTTTTTTCTTCTCTCCTTCCCTCTTCCTTTTCTTTCTCCATTCTGTCTCTCTCTCCCTTTTCTCTCTCCTTCCTTCTTTTCTCTGCCCTCACTTTGTCCTTCCGCTCTCTCCCTTTTCTTTGTCACTCCTCCCTTTCTTCCCCATTGCTTCAAATCGGAACCACCTCTAATTGGTGCCAAATAGCTTGGAAGGAGAAAGAGGATGAAAAAAGGAGGGGGGTGTGGGGGTCACACTAGAACTCATTTTTCATTGGCTGTGGCTGTGCATCTTTGTGTGTGTGTGTGTGTGTAGACACACAAATACATCTCTACATCGTTTGACTAACTCTCCACCACTCTGGATGAAAAGCAGGGTCTGAATAGAACAGGAAATGGAAGACAGACGTTGAGGTCAGAGAATAAGAAAAAAGGGATGCAGGCAGGAAGGAAGGAGGGATAAATTGAAATGGGCATTTTGAAATATGACTCTGGAAAGGTGAAGCAGAGGGGTGGTAGAGGATGAGTGAAAGTGATAGGTGGGGGGGGACGATGGGGCCTGGGCAAATAATGATAAAAGAGCAGGAATGAAGAATTGTGTGTGTGTGTGTGTGTGCACGCTAGAGCGTAGCAGGCCTGCTGTGCCTCATTAAGTCCATATTGTGCTGCAGACCACGTCATCGCCCTTGCCGAGCGCTCCGTGCGACGTGTGTGTGATGCATCGATTTCCTGACAAGCTCCCCCCCCCACACACACACACACACCGTCCACATGCTGCGTGGAGTGGCAGTGTTGATTTCCCTGTTTGTGTCCTCTTCCCCTCTCCCCCCTTTCTACTCCCCTCTAGATCTGCATCTCTCTCCTCCCCTTGTTCCCTCCCTCTTCTCTTTTTGGCGTTTCTCAATCTTTCGCTACTGGCTGTTCACAGCTCAGTGACCACCCAGCTATCTATCTCTGTTTAGACACCTCCTGACAGACAATCACTCTCTCCCTGCCCATCTCTCTCTCCCTCTCGCTCGCTCACTCTATTGTAAGCGCCGTCTCGCTCTCCCTTCCTTCACTCCTCTACTGTTCACCACAGAAGGACAGGAAGTGCGCTGAGAGACAGAGGAAAGAGAAGAGAATAGAAGAGAAGTGAGACAGTAATGGAGGAGAAACAGAGAGGTGATGATAGTATTAGAGAAAGGCAGACATATATACATATGCATTTTGATGTTCTTTATTGAGAAGAGCAATAAAGAACATGTATTTAAGAAATGTAAAGTATGTCATTTTATTCTGAAAAACTGTAGGACCCAGGTTGTATTAAAGTGTCCTCAACTCGAAGCCCTACAAACCAAACCCAGGGAAGCACACTTCCATTCAGTAAACACTTAACTACTCTAGCCTACTCTCCAACCAGAGTGGCACAGAAAGACAGACAAGATAGATATCCACCAAAACTGTAGTGATGCAACCAAGAGTGACCCTCGTTCATGAATCTAACTCAGAAACGAGTGCAGATCCCGTCTCTCGTCTCGTCATCTGCCGCTTGTCCGGGGATCGGGTCGCGGGGGCAACGACCTAAGCAGGGAGGCCCAGGCTTCCCTCTCCCCGGCCACTTCCACCACCTCTTCCTGGGGGACCCCGAGGCGTTCCCAGGCCAGCCGAGTGACATAGTCCCTCCAGCGTGTCCTGGGTCTTCCCCGGGGCCTCTTCCCAGTGGGACGTGCCCGGAACACCTCACCAGGGAGGCGTCCAGGAGGCATCCTAATCAGATGCCCGAGCCACCTCAGCTGGCTCCTCTCGACGCGGAGGAGCAGCGGTTCTACTCTGAGCCCCTCCCGGATGACCGAGCTTCTCACCCTATCTCTAAGGGAGAGCCCGGACACCCTGCGGAGAAAGCTCATTTCGGCCGCTTGTATTCGCGATCTCGTTCTTTCGGTCACTACCCATAGTTCGTGACCATAGGTGAGGGTAGGAACGTAGATCGACTGGTAAATATAGAGCTTCGCCTTTCGACTCAGCTCCTTCTTCACCACGACGGACCGATGCAGAGCCCGCATCACTGCGGACGCCGCACCGATCCGCCTGTCGACCTCGCGCTCCATTCTTCCCTCACTCGTGAACAAGACCCCGAGATACTTGAACTCCTCCACTTGGTTCAGGATCTCCTCCCCGACCCGGAGATGGCACTCCACCCTTTTCCGGTCGATAACCATGGCCTCAGATATGGAGGTGCTGATTCGCATCCCAGCCGCTTCACATTCGGTTGCGAACCGCTCCAGTGAGAGCTGAAGGTCACGGCCCGATGAAGCCAACAGGACCACATCATCTGCAAAAAGCAGCGACCCGATCCTGAGGTCACCAAACCGGACCCCCTCAACACCCTGGCTGCGCCTAGAAATCCTGTCCATATAGGTAATGAACCGAATCGGTGACATAGGGCAGCCCTGGCGGAGTCCAACCCTCACCGGAAACAAGTTCGACTTACTACCGGCAATGCGGACCAAACTCTGGCACCGGTCGTACAGGGACCGGACAGCCCCGATCAGGGAATCCGGTACCCCGTACTCTCGGAGCACCCCCCACATGAGCCCCCGAGGGACACGGTCGAACGCCTTTTCCAAATCCACAAAACATGTGTAGACTGGTTGGGCGAACTCCCATGTACCCTCCAGGACTCCGCGGAGTGCAGATCCATGTGCAGAAATTGTCTAACGACGGAACTCGTTAATCATTCATATCTCGCTAATAACAATGGCTGCGTTTCCCAGATTTGTTAAGAAGCTTCTTAACGAATCTGGGAAACGCAGCCAATGTAATTATGATCTGTAGGCGTTGATTGATAGGTGGCTGAAAATGACTGTAATTTAAATATCATGCAACATAGCTTATAATGAGATAAGCTAAATAAGTACAGTAAGTAAGTGATGGCTTCATATGCTTAGATGCTATTCAGAATATTTGGTCAAATAACAATTGTCCAACTCAGACAGATTCACTGTGCGGCTCTGCAAGTCCACGCTGACTCAAGAAATTGCGTACACAACTTGAGGCTTGACGTGACATTTGAGCGTAGCCTCCGCTCTCGCCCAGATTGATAAACTCCCAGTTTTGTGTGGAATTTACCTAATGTCCTGTTTCCTGTCGTTTCATAAATGAGGGCTGGTGTGTGCTTGTGAATGTCAATGTGTTTGCCTCAGGTATTAGATCATGTATTGGCAGGGAGTCCGTGTCTATTGAACGCACTTAGGTCAGGTGACAGTAGGTCTTAGAGTGTATTGACCGTGAAATCGCGTGGTCCATAAAGTATTGACCAGCAGCCCCTCACTTGCGCAGAGGCTGTCTGTAGGTCTGTGTGCTCTCTCTCTCTCCCTCCATTTCGCCTCTCCTAACCATCTCTCTCTCGCTCTCAATTGTGCCTTGCCTATAACCATCTCTCTCCCTGTCCCCCTTTTTCCAGACTGTACCACGTGATGGCATGGGGGGTGCCACTGGTCATGGCCACCCTGCCCCTCCTCAGGGGGTACTATGGTCCTGCTGGAGCCTGGTGGTAAGTAGCCAATCACCTTAGTCAGGGTCAACCAATTATTGCCAGGATCACTGAACAACTGTCATTTTATAGCAACAGTGTGTTTTGAGATGCTGGCTCGTCCAATGTGAGAAAGATGGATCAGAATTTGTGAGTTCATTGTTTTTATATAGTCTTAATAGAATTAGACATATATTTCCACCTTTCTATTTATTCAAATGGTCAGCCCTGATCCTTAATATCCAGTTTTGGGTGAAGAACCTGTCTCATTTGCCCATCCCTTGTTTTAAATTAGTTGAGGAAAGGAGAGGATTAAAGGAAAGGAAGTTGTGTTGTGTATCAGAATTGAAACAGAGACTTAATCTCAGGATCCCCCCCCAACCCCAAATTTTTGTTTCTGAGTCAGCTGGGTTTGATTTCTGTCTGCCTTCTGAACTCTCTCTCTCTTCTGTCTCCCTCCAGCTGGATCACAGACAGTCACGTCGCGTGGAGATTTGGAATGTGAGTGCAACCCCACAGAACGGATAGAAGGACGAGAGAGAGGAGTGTGGGGACGGAGGAAGGGCGATCAGTGCTTGCAGCACCTCCAGTGTATCAGTATAGCTAAACAAGCAAATGCAGGCACTTCGCTCGCTCGCTTGCTCTCTCTCGCGCTCTCTCTTTCTCACCCACACACCTCTCTGTATGTAGCAGAGCAAACAGCCTGTTTAGAGGCTGCTTAAAAACCCTGTGAATGTATTAATCGGGGCTCAATCATCCTATGTCGGGGAGGGACGGTCTCGGGGGGCTATAGTTGCATATCGTATGAAAGATAAGAGGGGGAGTGCACGAGCGATTAGATGCGGTTTCTTCTACTGTTCCCAGACTCAGTTGGTCTGTCTTTATTAGCGCTCCGCCAAGCGCAGAGGCAGAAAGAGAGAGAGAAGATATGAGGGAGAAGGGGACGAGGGAGAGAGAGATTGTCATTTCAGAAGTGAAAGCACGGAGAACGAGAAGAATGAGGAGAAAGAGCATAAGAGAGCAGTAAGGAGCAAGAGCAGCAAGGAGGGAAGGAATAAAGGAAAGAAATGACTCATCACCAAATGTATTTTTCTATTCTGTGTGAGTCCAAACCTGTTTGTCTGCACTGAGAGGAACAGGATCTGTGCGCTTGTCAAACGTGTTCAAAATATGTGTGTCCAAGACACCCTCACTGCCCTGCTGTTTGACTCTTTCTCTGCTCCCTCCCTCCCTCCCTCCCTCCATTTTTATTTTTTTAATGTGTGGCCCGGCTAGTGGTTGAACAGGTTGGTCATAATCTCTGTCCTGCCCCACCAACAGGAGGGTTCAGACGATGCGAGAGCAGGGAATGGAGTCTGTATGGGGATGAATTAGCCACCAGCCACTCCTCTTTTTCTCTTTTCTCTGTTTCCATCTCTCCCTCCTTTTCTCCCTTCCACTCAGAACGTTAATGAGGCTTTCATTCATCTCCGTTGCTTTTCATACAGGGCAGCACCAGAAGTGTGTGTGTGCGTGTGCGTCTACATTCCTCTTTGTGTCAGTCTCTCTCCCTCACTCCTTTTCTCTTTTGGTGTTTCTTTTGCTCATCAACATCAGCATGTCTGTTTTTCACTATGAATCCCCGTCTCTCCCCTTTCTCCCATCTCCTGTCATCAGTCTTTCTCTCCTCACCCTCTCACTCCTTTTTATCACACCGTCT
This sequence comes from Hypomesus nipponensis, assembly GCF_054491055.1. NCBI lineage: Eukaryota > Metazoa > Chordata > Actinopteri > Osmeriformes > Osmeridae > Hypomesus > Hypomesus nipponensis. The sequence goes on from NC_140383.1 coordinate 20,734,603, forward strand.
CCTGCTCCTCCGTCTCCACGTCTTTCTTTTCTCTTTCTTTGTTCTTTCCTTATTCCTCCTTTCATCCCTCTCCACCTTTTCTCCCTCTCTCTCGGTCTCTCTGTGCTCAGTTTTAGAGCAGAGCAGACTGTAATGGCTGATCATTATCATGCTAATTACATCACTTTGTAGCCGCCGCCTGGTATCCCTCTGCCCCCACGCCCCCCACGTCTCTGTTTCTCCCTCCTGCCTCTTCTTTACCTCTACCCCTTGTGCACCGTCTACTCCTCGTGCCTTCCACTTCTCCCTCCTCTTTCTCGCTCTACTCACTTGTCTCACTCTTTCCTCCTCCCAGTCATCCTTCTTCTTCCTCACAACTGTCCCTCATTTTCCTCCGTCCTTCCATGCCTCTCCCTCCTTTTCCCATCATTTTTGGGAGTCGTGGGGGTGCAAGTGGAAGGCCTCTATTCTGATCAGCATGTGGTTATCACACAGGGTGAGTGCTATATTGGGATTGGGGTCCCACGGGACCCAACGCAAATGTCGTGGGAGCAGCCAGTTTTAACTTTGCAGCGAGTGGGCAAGAAATGAACCGCGCGTCCCGAGATTTAGCAAACCAGAAGGATGGAGTCAACTAATGCAGTTGGGGAAAATGTTATTATGCATGAGAACAAGCTTTCTCAACCCCTCCCTGCAGGGCAGGGCAACCCTTTCCCGGCATGTTTTCGATGTTTCCCTCGTTCCAGCACACATAAATCAAATGAATTGTTATCCCCCTTCTGCTGAGCTTCATAACGACCCATTTATTTAAAACGGGTGTGTTGGTAGAGGAAAACATCTGAAACATGCAGGGCAGGGGGGTAACGAGGACCAGGATAGAGAGAGGCTACACTAGAACAATTTGCAACTTTATTACTGACAGGTATGCATTTCTTTGTTAATACTACACAGACGTATAACATGTTTTCCCTGCAGAACAGGAGAGGGCACAAAATCAATGGAACTTCAGGCGTGGACGATCAGAATGTTTGTGGGTGTGGGCGGGAGTGGACACAGATTGTGGGAGTGGACACAGATTGTGGGAGTGGACACAGATTGTGGGAGTGGACACAGATTGTGGGAGTGGACACAGATTGTGGGAGTGGACACAGATTGTGGGAGTGGACACAGATTGTGGGAGTGGACACAGATTGTGGGAGTGGACAGACTCATTGTGGGAGTGGACACACATTGTGGGAGTGGACACAGATTGTGGGAGTGGACACACATTGTGGGAGTGGACACAGATTGTGGGAGTGGACACAGATTGTGGGAGTGGACACAGATTGTGGGAGTGGACAGACATTGTGGGAGTGGACAGACATTGTGGGAGTGGACAGTAATGGTCAGATATCCAGCGGGAGCAGGGTTAAGAACCCCCTCACAGGGCTCTAGTGAGTTAAGTCAGGCAGGGAAGCATTGAGGTGTTAGTCTTTTGGATTCTTCTTCTTCCCATTATATATTTTCGCTGATTCACTTTCAGTGCATTGAATTCCTAGGATGGTTTTGAAGATCTTTTCATTCATTTCTCCTTCTCCCTCTCGGTCTCCCTTTCTCTCCATCTTTAAAGGGGCAGTTCATCCCATAATCTAAAATAAATATTGCTGACTTTAGTGCTGTTTATCCATCTAGATTGTTTTGATCATGGATATGTCTGCCTTTTCTCTAATATAATGGAACTAGATTGGGTCCTGTGGTGCTTAAAGCTCCAATCACAACATTTGGAAAAGCTCAATAGAAATGTCTCTTTCCATAAATCATTACCTTGTTACTCAAGGTATTCCACATACCTTGTTGTGAGCAGTATCACATAGGAACAATTTTCTTTCTATTTAAGTACACCGTATCGCTACACCGTATCTCTTGCATAGACCCGAGCCTCCAGTGTGCTTGTTATCATGGACAAAAGGACGTTGCAACTTGCAACGTGTTTTGGAACTTTTTTTAAATGACCAGTTGCGCAATCTGAGGATTATTACTGAAATGTTAAACACTCTGCTTTACTTTCCCCCTCTCCATCCCTTCTTCTCCTTCTCTCCCCCTTTTTGCTCCCTGTCCTCCATACAGATGGTACGTGCCACTCTTCACCCTCATCCTTCTCATGATCTGCTGCTATACCAGGATCATCTACGTGGCCAATGAAAGGGTGAGCTCAGCCTTTCCTTCTCATTGACAACCAATCAACATCAGAGTTTGCCCTCTGTCCGAATCACAGAGAACACTCAGAAGTGCCAGTAGAACAAGGTGTTGCTAAGCAATTTCCTCGGCTTCAAGTATTACACTTCACCCTAACTTATTATAACAATAGATCTGTTAGAGGCCTATATATAGTTAATTGGAGTCCTACGTCATTGCTAATGGAATCAGTACTGCCTGATCCTGAACTGAATGACCTGTTAATATAAAATCTTCTAGAACCTGACTGGCTTGACAGAGGACCAGTGCGTAACCACTGTAATAACGGGTAGACTTGTTCTCTGCTTGACAACAGACAGGAAGTTGAGAGAACTTTTATTTACCAATCAGGTTACTTGGAACTGGAATTTGCTGGAGGAGTATATAAATAACCCAAAGAACGAAACTGTAGTTCAAGTCACCTCTGGCCCCCACCCCTCTCTGTTCTCTATCTCTGCCTCTCTTTCTTTCTCCCTTTTTTCTTTCTCTCTCTCGATCTCATACACTCTCTGTCTCCTCCTGTTCTCAGTCTCCTCCTCTCTCTCTGGGCGTGTAGGTGTGTGTTGCCACAGGCAACATTCCAGAAGGTGTGTGTTATCACCCAGAGCCAAAAGATGCATTCCAGAGAATTCACATAGTTGTCATACTTCCGGCTTTGAGAACAAATTGAGTAGCACCCCAGTCACTGGAAGGGTGTGTGTTGGCGGGTGTGTGAGGCCTTTACATTACAAGTTGGACCTTCATTTGAAAGGCTCACAGAGACCCAGACTCATAAAGAACGGGACAGAGAGAGGAAGACGGATATAGAGGGACAAGAACTCACTTCCCTTTCATCATATGTATGATAGAGAATACATGAATATGGTCGCTTGGCAAACCTGCTTAACTCATTCTGCTCACTGGTCTTTTTCTCTCCCACTGTCGCTCTTTAGCTTTCCTTCCTTTCTCTCCCCTCTCTCTCTGCCCCCCCCCCCTTCCCTCTATCATATTTATGAAGAGCTCAAGTCTTATCTCCTCACAGCTGCAGGCTGTCTCCCTTGAAAGACATTTCAAAAATCTTTGAGAGGAGAGATGGTGATGGGTAGAAGAAAGGCAGTAGGGTGGGGGGTCGAGCAAAGAGGCTGGGGTGCGGGGGAGGGCAGGGAGTCAAACTGGGGGTGAGGGGGGAGGGCAGGGAGTCAAACTGGGGGGGAGCGGGGAGGGCAGGAAGTCAAACTGGGGGTGAGAAATATTGGCTTTGGCGGGGATGCAGAAAACAGTGCAACTCATGAGGCTCATTTATTACAATTCATTTAATTCGTTTAACGTTTTGTGGATAAATCTTTCAATGAAAGCTGTATTTTTAATAGTATTCAGAAGACTTGACTTGGTACTAACACAAACGCACACACGTTCAAAGACACAGACACAAACACACAGTCACAGACTGACAATAACAAGTGCAAAAGGAACCACAGCAACGCCTAGTCGAGAAATTGTTGAACAAAAACCATTTTGCTGTTTGTGTCAACATTTGTGAGTGACCAGAGTCTAACCTAAGTCTGTTTGTGTCTTCATAGATGCAGTCCTGGTTTGGAACGTTCAACCCAGAAAGGGAGAGGAGAAAGGTAAGGATGCTCCTGTTTAAATATCCAAACCCTGAACAGCAATTCAGGTCCAACAAGGGTGTTATAAGAATATAGTTCTATCGACACAAACACAAGTACACACACACACTTAAACGCACACACTCTGACACACATACTCCGACCCGTGGATTAGAGCATGTGTAGGATTAGCTGCTGGGGCCATGCTGGGAAGTTCTATCTCCCAGTAGGGAGCAATTTGACCCCACAATACCCCACCTCAGTCAGGGATCTGTGTTTGTGTTGCTAGTTTCCATCCTTTCTTCCTCCCCTGGCTCCTTCTTTTTAGAGAGAAAGATCGGGGTGAGGAGAGAGAAAAAGACAAGGGGGGAGGGGGGTGTGTTAAGAGACATGATGGCTTTGATTTTGTCACGGTTGGTGTTTTAATGTGACAGTCGTGTGTGGTGCTGCTGGGTCATGGTTGGGCCTGAGGGAATACAGAGGGAGGGCAAGGTAGATGCTGCCTTCTTGTGGCAGTTGTATTAACTGCAGGTTGATCTGAGGTAACCCATCCTCCACTGTGTGTGTGTGTGTGCGGCAGTACTCCCCTCCTGCTCGTGTGCTAATTGCTCTGTGTAACCCTTTGTGTGAATTAATCAGCAAACCTCATTTGCCATTTCTCCATCTTTCCCATCTCCCCTCACTCACCCAAGCCCCCTCACGTTTTGTCTTTTTCTCTTAGTCCGTCTCTTTCTCTGTACCACTTCCACCCACACAGGCACAAACGCACATATAAAAAACAAAAAACACAAACACACAGTATGAATAAAGCAGCAAGCTAGGTTCATGGACATGAATATTTATGAGCGTTTATGCACGCGCCGGGATGCTCTAAAACAACATTCCCCCTCCTCTCCTACCCGTTGATGCTTTCTATGCACTGCGTGTGTTTATACGTGTGTGTGTGCGCCAGCATATGCAAACCACACAAATGCTATCCTCGCCGGTTGTGTGACCACTGTTCTCGTTGGCGATTTCCCTCGCCCCACCACAGCTGCCCTAACCCCTCACACACACACACACCATACGTACGTATATTGCCAGTGTTCACTGACTGTCATGGAGGTTATCGGTTACCCTGCTGTGAAACACTGTGTGACTAAGGGGCACACATGCGTGCACACACACACTTTTACTTTACACTCTTGTACTCACACACACACGTAGAAACACACACGTTCGGCACACAATCTTCATCAAACAAACCCCATGCACAGGTCAGGCTCAGGGTTCTTGAAAGTGAAGGTGGAAGGGCGAACACACACACACAGTCTGGCATTGTCTTTGTTGGTTAGACTGCTGTCTGACATCAGTAAACAGCATGGGGCTTGTTCTGAATGTTCACATGCGTGTTTGTTTGCTTTTCAGCAGAAGCGTTGCTGTGTGCGTGTAGGTGTGCACATAGGGTATGCTGTTTATTAATGATGTTGTTATCTTTAACAGACAGACGTTATTTTAGTCTTCGTCTGGAAGGCGTCGACCGTTAGACCACGGGCCCACGTATTACAACCACATACCCTTCAACGCACTGCTTTATTCTGCATGCATCCAAGCCCCGATGAGTTGCTCACAAACCGGGCTCTCGGCTAGAAAGTGGGAACGCTGATTACCGTCGCTAATGTGCGTCATTAACGAAAGGCCGCGGAACCCGCCGTGCCTAATTGCCGTTTCATTACCCCCCGCTGCCAAGGAGCACGAGGCCTCTGACACGAGAGGACTGTGATTAAAACCTTGAGCCTCATTTCTTCAACCCTCCCCTTTTCATCTCTCTTCTCCCCACTTATGCATTCCCCTCTCCACTGTATCTTCCCAACGACCAGAGAAGCAGCGGTCAAACTCACTCTTCAGACAGGTTTTGAACAAATAGCTTATGTAAAAAAAGAAAAAAACAATAATAAAAAAATTGACCTTCATAATTGCATAATTAATTGTTTTTTGCTACAAAAAAAAACAACGAGATTATGTAAACTACAGGTTATCCACAGCACAAAACTACACGTGCGCCAAGATAAAACCCCACGGGGACTCACTCTTGTGGTTTTCATTTGAATTGTTTACACCCTGGTGCCGTGGCAAGCAACCGCCATGCTTTCCTTGTGACTAATTAATTTCCATATTGTGGCCGGGGAGGGGGGGGGGCAGTCGTGGTTAAGGTTTTTGGAGCGTGTGGGTATGCGTGTATGCGTTTCCACGCTGTGAAATAACAGGCGCTGGCTCTGCAACCCTTTTCAGGGGAAGGAGGGGGGAAAAAACACTTGAACAGAGAGGAAATCAATTCCGGCCCGCGCTCTGTCTATTCCACTTGCGGGAAATGGATAACGGTCGGTTAAAAGCCCTCTCCCATGTGCGACAACGCTGTATGTGTGCCTGCCTGCCTGCGTGTGTGCTTGCTTGCTTGCGTGCGTGCGCACTAACACATTATTAGTAAGTGATTATTCCCGCCTCTTTCCATTCAGGTGTCCTTGGCTAAGGAGACAAAGCATTTGAAGTGGTACCCTTCCGTGTATCTTCTGGTATCTCTGTTCCCCCTCATCAACAGGTAACACTTCTGTTTGCATCTTAGTGTCTCTCTGTGTGTTTGAACAGTTTGTGTGTGTGTGTGTGTGTTTGTTGTGCCTTTGTGTGTAAGGTTTACGAGGTCTTTAAAACCAGTCTGGGTAGGGAAGGAAAAGGGGCATGTAGGCAGCTAAATGATAACACCTGAACATTTTTACTATCCCTCCCTATTTCCCCCCCTTTCTCCTTTCCTCCCATACTGTCCCTCCTTCTATTGCTTTCTCTATACACCCCCCCCCCTCCCCCCAAATGCTCCCTGGAGACTATGATTGACAGGTCAGGGTTACTAAGTGATTAGCTGCGGCGGCTCTGCTTGTCGCCACGGAGATGTACGCGGAGACGCGGGTCAATTACGGGGTCACCGTCTCTCAAAGGCTTGGCTGAACACCGCCCATCCCCCCTTCCTGCCCTCCTCTCTGCCTCTCTCCCTCCCTCCTTCCCCCTGCTCTCCTGCTGTCAGCCGATGAAGATGACAAAATGCATCCTGTGCTGCATGCCTGCCTTCTTTCTTCCTTCTGATCTCCTCTTTTTCTCTCCCCCTCTCTCTCTTGCACCTTTGTGTCTTTGTCTTTGCTGTCCTTTCTCTTGTCCTCCATTCCCTTGCCTTTCTGTCAATTTTTCCTCTCCCTCCACTTCTTCCGTGTATAAAGGCTCTCTCTCTCTCTCTCTCTCTCTCTCTCTCTCTCTCTCTCTCTCTCTCTCTCTTTCTATCACACTGTTACACACCCTCTGATTTTCCTTCAGAAAAAAAAAAACCTGGAATCGTCGTACTCCTACTGATTCTCCTCCTTCTCCCTCATTCACTGCGCTGGCTGTATGTATTTCCCCAGCTATTAATGCGTTGGCTCCGTACCTCGCTTTCTGCTCCACTTAGGAGGGAAGGGGAAAGTTCCCCCCCCCCCCTCTCTCTCTCTCTCTCTCCTCCTATCCTCCCTCGCTCCCGGAGTGTGTAATTGCAATGCAGCTGTATACTACCATACCGAGCTCCGCTGATCTGGTGTGTGTGTTTGTATGCCTACTAGGCTATGCCTGTGGGTGTCAAGGAAGTGTGGGGTTCGTATAAGGCATGGGTGTGTGTGCGCACAGATATGTGTTTGCATGTGTGCGTCTAGGCCGTGTGTGTCTATGGAGTGTTTGCATGAGTGTGTGTGTGTCTGAGTGGGAGATTATTTTTCTCTGAGCTCCAAAGCCTCCTAAACAGGGTTTAGAGAGACGGCCCGGGGCAGCGGCTAAAGCTTCTCTCTGTCTCTCTCTCTCTCTGTCTCTCTCTCTGTCTCTCTCTGTCTCTCTCTCTCTGTCTCTGTCTCTCTGTCTCTCTCTCTCTGTCTCTCTCTCTCTGTCTCTCTCTCTCTGTCTCTCTCTCTCTCTGTCTCTCTCTCTCTGTCTCTCTCTCTCTGTCTCTCTCTCTCTCTGTCTCTCTCTGTCTCTCTCTCTCTGTCTCTCTCTCTCTGTCTCTCTCTCTCTGTCTCTCTCTCTCTGTCTCTCTCTCTCTCTGTCTCTCTCTGTCTCTCTCTCTCTCTGTCTCTCTCTCTCTGTCTCTCTCTCTCTGTCTCTCTCTCTCTGCCTAACCCTTGTTTCTTGTTCCACTCTCCCATCTCCAGACTCTCACACTCAACATACTTTAGCTTTCTCCTGTTTCATTCAACTTTACATGCACACACATGCAGGCGAGCAACATACCCGCACACATGTTTAACAGCCACTGGTAAATGTTTTAATTGTTTGCCAGCTGTGGCAAATGAAGTTGGTGCAGCCCCTGTATTTATGATGGTGTTTTCACCTCTTTCTCTCCCTTGCTCCGCCTTTGCCCCTCTCTTCCTCTTTCCCTTTTCTGGCTTTCACACAGCTATTAAGCTATTATACAACATACCGCCCCCCCCCCCCTCCCTCCCCCCCCTCCCTCCCTCCCCCCCTCCCCCCTCCCTCCCTCCCTCCCTCCGTTTTTCATCCTATCCTTGTACTTTATCCCCCCTCCCTTGTAATCTTTCACCCCTCTACTAATCTGTAATACCTCTCCCCTCTTTCCATCCAACCCCGTCTCCCCCTCCCATTTCCATGTTATATACATGTTTGTCAAAATATATTTTAGCGATAAAGATATATAGATTTCCTGCTTCAGGCTGGCCTACAGTGTGTGTGTCTGCATACGCATATAAATGTGGCTGCGTGCACAGGCGTGTGTGCGCGTGTGTGTGTGTGTGTGTGGGGGGGGGGGGGGGCGGCGGCAAGTGTGCCTTGGGCACGCAGACCTTCCCCGTCTCCTTTCTTCACTCGGAAAAACGAGGGAGGAAATCTCCGAGCTGCAGTTATTATTCATCCCTCAAAGAAAACGGAGTAGGAGGGGGGGAGGGAGGACGAGAGACAGCACGAGGGAGGGGGGATACATCAACTCTTCTTTCTCGTGCTCTGCATTCTATATCCCTCTCTCTTTCTTTCTCTCTCCACATCCTCACCCCACCTCTCACACAATCTCTCTCTCCTCTCTTACTCTCCCTCTCTTTCTCGCCTTGGCAGCTGTTTTTTCTCCCCCCCCCCCCACTGCAGTTATCCAGTCTCCTGCACAGTATTTGCAACTCTGTGTGTATTGTTAAATATAATTTGGAGTTTACTTTAACACAGTGATTTACCTCTTTGTTTCTAAGTGCATATAATTCGGACAATAAATGTGTGCACGTGTGTGACTAGATACTGTGTAGGACGCGCACACAAAGCTATCAATGTGTATGTGCCTGTATGAGTTGTTATATATGTGTGCAGTTCTTGTTTGTGTCTGTATGTGAGTTCTACTGATTCTTGCTGGGGACAGTGTTGTCTTTGTATCTAGAAATGGAGAGGCCTTCAGTCACCATCCCTCACTGAGCACGACTGCTCTCTGCTATTCATCCTCATTTACAAGCCTGGCCTATATACAGTACACACACACACACACACACACGTAGAGGCTAAACACACAAACACAGAGACTGGATGCACGACACGCATAAAAACACACAGCAGCCAGACACACACACGGTGTTGAAACACACTGCCACATAGGCTGCGTGACATGTTTCACACATACAAAGGCAAAACACACACAGACCTGACACGCGTACACGCGTCTCTGACAGCTCTCCCCGGCACATCTTTAAATATTCACCACTCTGGCTGCGCTGAGAGGGCCGTAAATGCTGCCTCACACTCAGAGGAGTCTTGAGTGATTCCCCGATCACACACACACACATGCACGCACGGACACAATCACTCACACTAAAGCACATGGACACACATACACAAGCAGCCTTACGACGGCATAATGAAGCGCACACATGCAAGGACACATGCATACACACACCCAACATGCAAAGGAGGTCCCGTGCAGTCGATCAATAAAAAGTTACCTCCACACGCTCACATTGTGTTGTTTGTGTGTAGCTTGTGTGTGTGTAGCCTCTGTGTGTGTATGCGCTGTTCTGGCTCAGAGGGTTGATTGGTGTTGTGTTCCAGGAAACAGCATGTGTCTTTGTTTGGGTTATATTCCACTAGTAATTTTAGTTGTTAGTAATCCCCTGTGTGTACAACTGTGTGTGTGTGTGTGTGTGTGTGTGTGAGCTGTGCTTCTCTGTAAGTATGTTAGGGAGAGGGAGAGGGAGAGGAAGAGAGGGGGAGAGAGGGAGAGGGGGGGAGGGGGAGAGGGGGAGGGGGAGAGGTGTGAACAGATATGACCCAGGTGAAGTATACCTGCTACCCTTCCTAACCAAGAACAACCTGCTAGACTCTCACCAGTCTGGCTTCCAAACCAGACTATCGACAGAAAGTCCTTTACAGGTGGTGTAGGGGGCTCTCAGTCGGAGGCTCTAGACCCTCAGACCTCTCATCTGCGCTGGTCCTCCTCCAACGGTCTGCAGCCTGTTTTGCGTATGACAAGGTCAGGCACCAGCTTCTCATCTGAAGGGAACCTTGCTATGGGTTGGGCCCACAGGGATCTGTGCTGGAACTCATGTCCATGTACACCAAAACTCTCGGCTTGGTAGTTGGATCACATTCTGATCACATTACTTCTCTTACCACTTCTACACTGACGGTCCTGTCCTGTCCACCCTCCCCGAGTCGACTAAACAATTTCGGCTTGTATGGCTGACATCCCCTATTGGATGTCCTCACATCAGCTGGAACTGAATCCCGATGAGGGAGCTACTCTTCATCCCTGGCAGATTCTGTCTGGCACAAGAGCCCTCCATCACTATTGACGGCATCTCTGTGGCAGTCTCTTGCTTGGCAAGAGGAGTCAGATGGCTACGTGGTAAGGGAGTCGGGCTAGAATCCCAGCCGTGCCAAATTATGTTGTGTCCTTTGGCAAGGCACATCACTCTTCCGTCTTAGTTACTCCCTTCTCGCTGGCCTACCAGCGTGCCATACGCGCTCTGCGGATCATCCCGAAAGCTGTCGCCCACCTAATCTTTAAGCTAGCCAAGTGCTCACACACAACTCCCATGCTGCGATTGCTCCCCTGGCTGATCGCTACAGGGATCAGGCACAAATCCCTGACACTTGCTTATGCCGCGGCCAACGGGACATGCCCCACATACCTCCAGCACCTTATCCAGTTGGATGTACCGACTCGGGCGCTTTGCGCTGCAACATCGGGTCATCTCGCAATTCCTGGGCAGAGAAAGAAGGGACCTCCCTCTCCTTTTTCTCCTTCCACGCTCCCCAGCGATGGACTGACCTCCCCGTTCAACTTTGCACCTCTCCATCCCCACAGTCGTTTAGCCGTGCTCCCAACACGCTCCTCTTCAAGCTTCACCTTGACCGACATCTCTTTTGCTTGACCTAAAGGCACCAAAAGCAGAACTCGGCAGTTCATTACTTCTAGTGATAACTGCACCTTTGCTCCTTCTGTGTATACGAGATCCTGTTGTTCAACTGTCTGGCAAAAGACTGCACCCGCGAGACAAAGAAAAAGGGAGGGATCAAAAGGGAGAGGTAGGGGGTGGAAGGAGAACGGTTGGGGAGTGAATAGTGAGAAGTGGATATTGAGAAATTGTGTCATTCAGGTGAATGAGAGAGTGATGTATAAGGTTGCCTGAGTGCTTATCATACAAGACAGGCTCACCAACGTTTCTGGGGAGCAAACCGTTGCTACTGTGTGCATGCGTGTGTGTGTGCATGCATGTGTGGGTATGTGTGTGGTAATGTGTCGCTGTGCTCCACTGCCTACACACACACACATACGCACACACCAACCAGGCGCTGCCTGCAGCTACACTCTCTCAACTCATTCATCTTTCATTAGCTTCACACTAATGTATGAGAACCCTGCACACACAGACAACCTCCACTTTCTTTCTCTACCTTTTATCTACCTTATATCTTCTATATCGCTTTCCCCCTCTCTCATACAGTAGCCGCATATACACACAGACCAAACAGCACAGGTGAACAGTCAGGTTGAACGGTTTCTCTCATATCCCCAAACCACATAAACCACAGAGGGGGAGAGAATGCCTCAAAAACTCTGATCGCATTAGCAGATAAATGCCAATTTTTTCCCCACAGATTCCGAAACGTCCTTTTTTGGTAGACTGTTATAAACCTTATCACAGAGGTATTCTGCAAGAAAAACTCAAACAAAACGGGAATTGAACAGGACGTTTGTGCTTTTAGGGATGTCAAAACCAGCCTTACTCGTGTGCTAAACAGCCTTATTCTACGAACAGATAGTAATACTAGGTGTGAAAAAGGTTTCATAACATTTTCGTATTTTATCGTTCATCCTTGCCTTTCATTTCTGTGACGCAGTTTTCGTTCTCTCAGTCCTGAGACCTCTCTCTGTGTCTGTTATTCTAACTCTTTGCTTCCCTCTGCTTCTTCCGATTTGCTTTCCTCTGCTTTGTCACTGTTATTCAAACCATTTCCCTCCATCTCTCATTCATTCTTTCTCCTGCTCTTTCTCACATTTTCTCCCTGGCTGACACTTCGGTTTCTCCACCAGTAGCTTCTCTCTAACGCAGTCTCATGTCTTTATCATGTTTTTCCTCTTTATTTTCCAGGCTTGCTCTTTTTTCTTTCTACCTGTTTCTTTGACACTAATTGATTTTTCTATCCACTTCCCTGTCTTGCTATCCCTTTTTTCCTTCATTATACACACCTTTATCTTTCTCTTTGCCACCACACTCTGCTCTCTTATCCCATTCTCTGTCTCCATTTTTTATATTTCCTCTATTCATTTCTCTCCCCCAGGTGAGGGGAAAAGCTCTTTGCCTCTAATTGCAGCTGTTCCGTTGCCATGGTGCGTGTTGCTTGGCAGTACGAGGTGCGGCAGTGTAATGTGTGTGTGTGTGTGTGAGAGAGAGAGAGAGTGGCAAGTAGTTGATTGCTGGCTGCCAGCTCTCATTTCCTGGATGCCGATTGTGTTTCTGGCGGTGGCAAGAAAAAAAGAAGTAACCAGAAATAACCCCACCACAAACACTCACTCGATCAGTCACTCATTCAGTCACATATACAGTTATATATACAGTCTGGAAATATTTGGACAGTGACACCATTTTCATAATTTCGTCTCAGTACCTCACTGTAATGCATACACCAAATTTCACATTAAGTAAAACATCCCCTCAACATACTCATCCACACCTCGCCTTGGCTCCTCCCCTCCTTCCCACTCCCTCCTCCAGTCAATCATTCCTAAATCCACCATCAGCAGAAGAAACTGCCGTGTAGCCACCTGCCCTACCAACCTATTCTCAAGCCCAAACTCCACCACCTCCCCCAATCGCCCATCCAAAAGCCATCACCCCACCTCTGTTTCCCTCCTCAATAACTACCACTGCAAGGTCCCCTCCCCACCACTCTCCTTCAGCCTGGCCCATTAGACCAGCACCGTCTGCTTCCTCCTTAGGTCCAACAGTATCTCCATTGCATCCTCTGGCAATGTTTCATCTATGTCGTCCTTATTGCCCCAGCACACAGCCTAAGTGCTCTTGCCTGTATTTTATCCAGTCGCTGCAGCAACATCTTAGCTGGCGACCCATACACAAAGCATCCATAGTCGATTGCTGACCTAATGGGTCATGTGTAATCTGCTTCCCGATCACATCCCACCACTACTTGAATGAGGTTCAACACCAGTGGAGCACTTAACCTCCAGCCACTCTATATGCTTCCTCCATGTAAGCCTGCCATCCATCTATAGCCCCAAGTACCCAAACTCATACAACATCCCTATCTCCTGCACACACCTCTTTAGCTGTACTCCCTACACATTCCTCCTTGTAATGACCGTGAAACATCTCTTGACCGTGACATTCGAAATCCCCATGTCAGTGACCAGTTCTCCACAACATTTACCGCCTCGTGCACCCTCCTCATCACCTACGCCACATTTCCTGACTTATTGATGACCCCACACAGGCACGCACACACACTTCTCTTGGTTTCTTCTATTCCTTGCTGTGCCTATGTCTCTGAATGCCGTGGGCAAAGCTTTTGACAGTGTGAATTTGTCATTGTATGTTAGGTTTACGTGAGTGTGGCGTGTATGAGTGTAGCGATGCTTTTGTGCATACGTGTGTGTCAAGGTGAGTCGCCAAACTGCATGTGTGTAAAAGAGCTCTGCAGATCAGGCAGGCTGTGTGTGTGTGTGTGTGTGTGTGTGTGTGTGTGTCAAGCGTGTGTGTGTTGCAGGGGGGACTCCTGATTTATTTCACCTTCAAAGGGAAGTGAAATGAATATATGCAGCTGCTGGTTTTCCCCCTGTACCTGTTTTCTACCAGCGTGAACCGGGTGCTAGTTCAGACCTGGTGCTTGTGCCTGTTCGGAGTTGGCTCAACTGCCGAGCCTTCTAAGAAACGGTTTGATTTTCCTCGGGCTTGAAAGCCAGCAAGGAGCCAGGTCATACGTCCCAATGTACATCTCATCTTTCCCTGAAGCAAGCACATCATTAACATGGCGGAAGTCGCGTTACATTCCAAATTAAAATCAAGAATATTTTTCTAATAATATAACAGCCTATTTAGATTCTTGATAACATCAAACATGAGATCAGTGTTAGCGATAGCTTGTAGCAACCCACCTAGCATCCATTAAGCTGGTAATCGATCACACTGCAGTTAAACAAATCTATGAACACTCTCTATAGCTAATAAAGGAAGGAATCTCTGTCCTGGAACAACATTCCTTCAGGACCATGGTGCTACAGACAACTTGTGCCATGCGGAAGCACTTTCTGTATTTTGTCCGCATGCCAATTTTTTATGAATCCTCTGCACAGTTTTATAAATGAGGCCCCTGGTTTATTGTGCATTGCATTCTGACTTTATTAATGGTGTTTGAAAAACTGTGAAACTCATGGATCATGGCCAGACCAGACCAATCAGCATCCTAAGAGGAATTACTGGTAGCTACAAACGTGGTTCAAGTTAGCCGGTGATAGACAGTGATAGTTGGGTCATCCAATCCCCTGACAAATATTTTTGAAAGTGCCCTTTCTAAACTGTTTCCAAGGACAATTTCCGAGTTGGTTATGTGTAACAAACCATCTGGTTAAGTCAAGTTTGCGCCCCAGTGGCTCAACTTGTTGATCCACTGAGCTATTCATCTCCGTCAATGACATCAAAAAGGTTTCACGCCCACACGTGAAGTGTACCACAAATGTGATTTATTTATGCCTAAAGCAAGCCAAATATCCAATACAAACTTCTAGTTTTAGACGTTGATACCCTGGCCCCGTAGTTTGAGTAAAAATGTCCTTACAAAGATTTCTGCTTAGAATATCTTAGAGAAATATATAGAGTAAGAGGTGTGAGAGATGCAGTGAAAACGTAAGAGAAGTTGTGAAGGAAGTAGAGACAGAAAGGCCACAAATCTGACAGCTAAGAGATGGTTGGAAAGGATAGAGGAGAAGAGGGAGTCGAGCTCTCTCTTCCTCTTGTCCTTGTGAAGTGCCGTGTGCTGTCGGCATGGCAGCCAGAAATGTATCAACCTACCTTTCACGAAACCTTTTAAAGCCCCGAGAAACTTGGTTTAAAATAGTGAATGGTGACTGTAGGCGTGGCTGATAACGTTTTGATTGACATCTCGACATCTTGAGCTGTCTCGAGTCTGTATAACTCAAGACAGATATCAACTTGGCAGAAAACTTCCCTCCGTATGCCTGCGTCTCGTCCATTAATTGTATATAGCGGACAAGTTATCCCTTCTCAGAGTGAGAAAAAAAAGGTGTCGCTTGTGAACTTGTTGAAATGCAACTTGAGAGCCCTGATCATGTTTGAGTTGAGGTTTTGTTGCAGTTGCGCCTGTTGGGGGTGGGACAACTGACGTGGATTTTTTCATTATTGGTTTGCAGAATTATTTTGTCATGCATACCCTAGCATAACCCCGCCCAACTCAAACCCACTGTCAGGAACTTCAATTATGGATTGAAACCAGTGTCTAATACTTTTAGATGCTTACTATTATGTACACAAGACCCTAAATTACTCTTTTATATATATATATATATATATATATATATAATTTTGTATTAGGGGTGGACGTTTTAACAGTATAGGAATATATCAGAAGAAATTTTCCCTACGGTATGGATAGAATTACGGCATAAAATTACCGTACAGAACTTTAACTCAAACACTCCTGCATCCTCATAACCGATATTGCACAGATGGAGGAAAGCCTTGTTTTCAGGCTTTATCCTTTGGTTTTATATGACACTAATTCAGATGTTCCGACCGAGTCCGCAAAGGCCTGCAATCACAATCTGTATTGCTGGTCCTCCGAGAGGCTGCAGATGCTGTGGAACAACAAAATTCAGCCCGCCCTAGTGACACCAATGCTACAAAGAGCAGTGATACAGACTTTGCCATCACACAATGACCATAAAAGTTCAGGTTCGAGTAGGTTTCCTATGGTGTTCGCTCTACAGAGAGAATGTGACATTGAAACTGACCCGTCTAACCCTAACCCATACAGTAAACATATAAGAATTGCTTGGTCTTAGCTCTTTTTCAAAGGCAATTCTGCAAAAGCTGGACAAAAAAAACTCATACAACGATTAGGCACAGCGGTGCGAATTGCATTCTATTGAAACAAATGGAATGGAAATGTAAAGAATGATACCGTGATATACGTTTAAGGCGGATGAAACCATTTAAGGTTTTCAGGTTTTCATCCCCCACACTCTCAATGTCCCTCTCTCTTACATCTCACCTCTCACTGCCTCCCTCTTCAGGCTCCACAATGCGGTGTATCCCCAGGAGCCGCTCTTCCCTCTCACTCTGCTTCACGTACTGTTTGCCCCCCTCCACGGCCTGGCCAATGCCTTTGTCTTCGGTCTGGACAGAGACACCTGGAGCCTGCTCAGCCCCACAGGAATACAGGTAAAGACACCACTCTTCTCTCGTTCCTCTAGACACCTCTTCCTTCCGTTCTCTCCTCTACTCATCTCCCCTACCCTACTCTCCTCTACACACTTCTCCCCTTCCACTTTCTCTTGTACACACCTCTTCGACACACGTCCTCTCCCCTCCTGTAGGGATGTTTAGATTACAAGGCACTGACGAAGAAAGGAAAACCGACTAATGTCACGGGTACTGGGAAGGGAGCACAGAGAACTGAGTTCGGAAGTACATGACCACACTTATGTTTGTGTTTGTGCACATATTTTAGTGACATAAAATATATTTATGTGACGGTGTCTGAGAGGGAGTTAGTGGTGTGTGCGTGCTTGTAGGCAAGCGTGCGTGTTCTATCATGACTAACAGGCGGTTGTTATTCATCATGGCATGCGAATCCCGGCAGCCCACACACATCAGGTGCGAGATTGGCAGGGGGAGACAGAGCGGGGGTGGGGGTAACGGCGTCAAAACATTCTCCCCTTTCCACAGTGAATCTGTATTTTTACACTCCTTTTTCTCTCTCTCTCTCTCTCTCTCTCTCTCTCTCTCTCTCTCTCTCTCTCTCTCTCTCTCTCTCTCTCTCTCTCTCTCTCTCTCTCTCTCTCTCTCTCTCTCTCTCTCTCTCTCTCTCTCTCTCTCTCTCTCTCTCTCTCTCTCTCTCTCTCTCTCTCTCTCTCTCTCTCTCTCTCTCTCTCTCTCTCTCTCTCTCTCTCTCTCTCTCTCTCTCTCTCTCTCTCTCTCTCTCTCTCTCTCTCTCTCTCTCTCTCTCTCTCCGTTATGAAATCTCCGTTATGAAATCTCCTCCGCTTTCACAGCGCTGTTTTCCTTTTCCAGGCTTTTTCCTTCTGTTATTCTCTCGGTCTTCTCTATGAGGTGCCTTGCCTCCGTTGCTGTCTACCTCATTCTCTGTCTGTTCTCCTTTATCATTAATACTTGGCACATTCTTTGCAATTCTTCTAGTTATTTTCTCAGTTTCTTTCTCTCCTCCCTTGTGTACCTAACTCAGTTCTATCTGCTCCTATCTTTTAGTCTCTTCCTCTGTCTGTAGCCTATGTCTGTCATTTACCACCTGTTCATGGCAGCAGTGTTGTCCCTTTATGCCGCCTCACAGTTCTGTATAAAAGGTATGAACACGGAATGGGGGGGGTCATTGTTGTACCGGCATTAAGCTGGCAGCGGAGGTAGTCACAGAGCCAACGTCTGTTTGAAAGGGACAGCCGGCATGGTGGGGACTACACTTATTATACTGCGATGCTGTCATGCCTCTGATTCCTAAACGCCAGCATGCTATCTAAAATCACACACGGGGAGGCATCATTCCGCCTTCTTTAGGTTCAGTGTAAACAAACTATGCCGGCATACTGAGAGATCTTATGTCTACGCCCACTTGCATTTTTGAACTCTGTCCTTCAGTCATGCATTGTTTTTGATGCCCTCTATCTCTCTCTGATATTGATCAGCCTTTTTGGCACTGTAGCCTGTGGTACCGCAGTCAGTGTGCAGTTTAGCTATGCTTTCTGTGTGTTTACACTTCTGATCCTTCGAGCTTCATGGTATTATTTTGGTTGTGCCTCCTTGAGTTACTAAGCGTGTGTATGTGTTTACAGCTGGCGCTCCAGTCTCGTCTGTGTGACAGGACGAGTATTGGGGAGTACCACCCGGGGCTGGTCCGGTACACCCAGACAGAGCTGGAAGACTTCAGCGAAGACGGCGATGATGAAGACGCCAACGTGCTCTTCTTTTCTCCGGATATGACTCTAAAAGACAGAGGACCCTGAGCACCGAGGGAGGGGAGGAAAGAAGGGAAATGGGGTCAAGAGAGAGAGAGAGAGAGAGAGAGAGAGAGAGAGAGAGAGAGGGGTGTGGGGGAGCAGACAAAGTGTAAGAAATAGAGATCCAGGGCGTAGGTTAAACAGAAGCATGGGTTTCGGGCCAAGACAAGCAGGACATGACCTGCCAGCTTTTATTATGGTTCTGTCGATCTGATATTGTAAAGCTACACATAGGCACGCCCCTACACCCCACTCTCCCCCAAAAACTGCAGCTACCTGAAATACTGCTTTCCTGCTCGGCAGTCTATCTCTCAGTGAAAGCAGCGGTTGATAATGTAAAGATAATTCAAAAGCTTCCCACATGTACCGGCTGCATCTCGGCTCTCTCCTGTTCCCTTCCTTCCCTTCCCGGCTGCATTCTGTACTAAAAAACATTGGGATGTAAAATGGGGGTTAACTGAACTGTAGCTCTGAAAATGCAGCCCAGTAAATGACTGAGTGTGAAGCATCACTGCCTAGACGAGAGACATCCTGAACTGATGTTCTGTACACAGCATGTGTGCTGAGTAAGGGGAGCAAGGGGAGACAGTTTACACCGACCCCTTTGAGCTGAGGAGAAAAGGTGGAGGAGGGGGAAGAGAGGAGGAGTGGAGGTGGCAAGGCAACTTCTGACATGTGTCTGTGTCAAAAAGCCAACCAGGTATCTGAGCAGAGGTTTAGCCAGTAGTGGGTGAGGGGGTTAAAGAAGGGAAATTAGAGTAGGAAGATAGAGGAACCCAGAAGACAGAGCTTTTAGTGAGAAAGTTCCAGGATTGCTTTGGCTCTTCGAAGTCTGGACTGTTGTCCCGTTACAAAGTATAACTGTTTTTGCTACAACTTTTCTAACTTTGTCTGTACTGTTTTCATACCATTTTTTTATACAGGTATTGCTTCCGTTTCACAGAATTGTGTATGTTTGACTATTTATGACATGAATATTGTACATATATTTGTGTGTATATCCTATATTTATTTTGTTTGCTGACTTTGTGACTTTGTGATTTTTAGGACCCTATGGGTATAGTTCCTGCTGTTTGGAACACACATACATATTGTATTAACACTTTGGATTAAAGTACCTGCAAAAGGAAAACATTACACAAACCAATCAGCCCCTTTTGAAATAATACTGTACATAGTTTATGACCCATGCACTCACTCTCTTGAAACCAAGTTCTTGTCAAATACAGCCCCACAAACTCACATTGTTAACCACTTTTTAAGGTGTTGTTTGAACATACTTCTTTATAAGAGTTGGATAGCAGAGAACTTTTGGAGTCCTGTGCCATTGGTGTTTCCCGCCCCCAAGATCTTTGACAGAATTTCAACGCTGGCTAGGAGACTACCAATCAAGGATGGAACTTTGTTTGGTTACTTAAAACTTGCTCCACGCTTACACTTGGACCTGGGAGTGGTGGAGCTGTTTGTGTCCCGGGACAACGTGCAATGCCATCTATGGTTTTCTCTCTGCGTGGGATGGGTCTCGGCTTCTCATTAAGGTTTTGCTTATCTGTTCAGCCACTTGTTGGTTAAACGCTTCCTGGCTGTCATGTACAGGTTAAAACCCCCTCAGAATGCATCAACGCCAAGGCAATACCTGTTTGTGGGGCTGGAGGCTCTGAAGGCCTCCATTTGATCCCATCGACAGCCTACCCCTACCCTTTTGTTTCTCTCAAAACAAGCTTACCCCTCGATGACTATGGCAAAGCGGTTAACAACAATTATAATCTTGTAAAATCCTCTTCATTGTACTTCATTGACTTTCAATTCAAACTCACATTCTTGAAGTTTGAATTGAAACTTTGTAATGTTTAAACTGAACAGAATAGACAGTGGCCTGCCTTGCCCTTTCAAAAGCTACGCCTTTTAAATCACCTCAAATTGACTTTGTGGTGGTTCATTCTACTAATGACTAAATACAAAAAACTGTGTGCTTGGCAACACGGTAAAAAAAAACGATGTGCTCCTCCCAGTCCCCAATCAGCTGCACTGTGCCCAGGTGAGGTCACCTATGAAGCTCTCCTACACCCATACACCATCCAGTGTTCAAAACATATTACAATAAAAACTACAAATTAATCATACATAATGGCTGCAAAAGACTTGGGTTAATTTGTGTCCAAACAATTTCACACGCTTCACTGAACGTTCTTGGGTCCTGAGATATACACCTACCATATTACAACTTCATACAGTGACAGGTTCTTGAGATAATCGAGCCACAGACACACGCTCAAACTTCTGGCATTTTGGCGTGATTATTTTAAAACGCTACTTGCATGCTTCAGAAATCTACACCAACCACGGAAACGCCCCCCCCCCCCCCCCCACGCAGCTCTGCCCATGATTTATTTCAAATGGTAACGCGTTATGCGTTACGCATTTCGCACCGTGAGAGTGGATTTCCCTACCTTCCATATCTTCCGCTGTAATTGGATACAATTTACACTTGCAGCCACTGGTATGTCGACACGCGCACTGCCCACTATTAGCCCGGCTCGCTCCAACACCAAATAATTTTGCGGATCTCATGAGGGAGAACAAGGGGGTGGAATAGAGAACGTGTCAGCGGAAGAGCGGAGAGAGAAAAAAAAGAGAAAGTAGGCTATAGGGAGAGAGAGCAAGAGCATAGGCGTCGTTTGGCTACACAGGGATTCGGGGAGAAACCGGAGCCGATGTTGGACTTCGGCCATGACCTAGCGGTGACGCACAAAGACTCAACGAGGGAGAGAGAGAAATAGAGAGGGGGGTAGGGCGACAGAAAAACATATGACTGAAGTAGCCTAGAAAGAAACCAACATCACAAGGCAGCCCATGCTTGATAAAATCTGCTCCTCTGCCTCAACTTTATGGTAATTTTGACAGTTGCTTAAAAGTGTCAATAGCCTCAGGCCTACTAGATCTACGCTACAAAAAGTGTCAAAATAGCCCAATTCATCAAATTATGATTTGTTTCAAATCTACCATAGATTACAACATTTCGTAGTTTCCAGTTGTTTAGATTTGAAGCATAAGCATGTCTCGTGGAGTTAAACCTATATAGCAGGCTCAGGATATGTAGCATTTTGAAGACGTAGGCCTTCTAGACTCCCCCACTCCCTTTCCGCCTTTTAAGTCTCAACAGTGTCCGCAGTTTGTGTACTACGTATGGGTGCAACCCAGGCAGGTCACATCATACCGGTTTTTCGGTTTAGTCCCTCACAACGCAAAGTCCCTTCCGCCTCTTTACAATTTTAAACCCTGAAAGCCGAGTGACTGCATGAAAACTAGTCAATCTGGAAAATTGACAACGGGTGGATTGTTCACTAATTTCACGTCTGCGGTCCAAATGAAGTGTGGATAAATACTTGAATGAGACCATGCAGTCAGGTGACAGGTCTGTGTGGTGTAGGCCTACCTAATGTCAGTGGGAGTCCATGGGCCAAGTTTATAGGCTAACTAGTTGTGTGTGTGCTTTCACCACCCTGACGCTCTCATCTCTCTTGCTCTTTATATCTTTTTTCAATATCCAGCCTGTCGCAGCGAATCGCAGTGGCATGCGAGGAGCAGACGTGGAACACCGACGGTCATTCAGTACGCCGATGTGTTTATGATCTATGTGTGTGCGTAAACCCGTGTATGTGTGTCTGCAGTCAGCCCTACGGAGCTCAAGAGCTACGCCAGTGGGGGAAGGGAAGGGGAGGGGAAGTGGAAGGGAGGGTGTGTGGGTGGGTGGCGAGCTTATGAGCGGAACTCGACAGCGCCGAGAGGGAGGGGAAGAGGAGAGAGAGGAGGGGAGGAGAATGAGGATTACAGACAGACTGCTTTCGCCGGTACACAGGCTTCTGTGGTTTTATAGGTTTATTTTAAGATTTTTTTTATCCCTTTTTTTTTTATTCACCGAGATCCTGTTTGTGTGGTAGCCTGGTGCAGGTGCCAATTGGTCTGATAAAATGTAGTAGTGGATAGAGGAATTATTGGTAATAATTTAACAGAATTTAGGATATCGTTTTATTGTAAAGCCTACCGTCCGGTCCTCACTTTCTCTTCCCACTCCCCTGTATCACTGAGCAGTCTTGGCACCAAGCCAGGCCCGCCCTGCCGCGCTGGTCTGTAATTATCCCCGTTGAGGCCGAGCTAGCGCAGCGTGGCGCGCCGTGGGGAACCGCTTAGCCCTCAAAGGGGTGGTGGTGGGGTGAAACATGCGTGTTCGTGGACTGTTGTGCTTTTGTTGTAGGTCTATGCGCATCTTCTAGATTTGCTGGATTTCTGACGATGTGTAGTTTTACACCCTGAAGAAAAATGGTTCTTACCCAGTGTTATATGATCAATGTCGTATGTGTGCGTGCGTGCGTGCGGGTTTGTCTGCGTGTGACGGTAAGCGATTCATAACGATCTGCAGGTGGATTGCGCTGATTAGTACCGGCTGCTGCAGACTGAGCTGCGTGCAAAGAGCTTCCTGCAACCCGAGTCTGAGGAGTGTGTGTGTGTGTGTGTGTGTGTGTGTGTGTGTAGCCTGAGAATGAGACAGTGTGTGGGTATGTGTGGGACACTGCTTGTTTGTTTATTGGCAATGAATTATTGCGAGCAAAGTGTGTGTTGGGGGGGGATTGTTTGCTTAGTGTGTATTGTTATTGTCTGAGTGTGTTCCAGTAGTGTGTGTTTGCATGTATGTGTGTGAGTATCAGTCCTCGTTACAGTGTCTGATTGCTAGAGCAGATGGCTGGATAACGGTGACCTCCCAGAGCGCTGTTCCTACTCCAGTGTATGTGTGTGTTCCGGCTGTTTTGGTTTTCACACACACGCAAACAAACTCTTGTGCACGAACAAACGTATACTCTCACACGTGCATCACACACCAAGAACCACAATAGCAAATAGACAAGGAAAACATTTACTTTCATCAACACACATACTTTGCTGTTACACACACAGTTTGATCACATTCATGGTAAGCCTTCTCAAAGACAGCCTGTGTTGTGTGTCACAAAGTTCACACAAAAGCATAAAGATGTGTGTATGCATATTTGTGTGTGCTTTCATGTGTGTGAACCAGATGCCACCTCTGTTCAGTCCTGGACAGTAAACTGTTGGTTGCAACTTTGTTTCCAATTCAGACTCGTCTAGGTCGGTTAGTCAGTAACTGCATAGGCCACTGACCTGGAGAGGGCCAAAGAGAATCAGAGTGAAAGAGACAGAAAGATGGACAGAGAGAAAGACAGGAAAAGAGAGAAAGACAGAGAAAATCCATGGGGATTGTCTTAAAGGCCCTCTTGTATCCATCTGGGGAAGTATTCATGTATGTGACCTTTAACCTTGAGACCCAACCACAATGATGTCACTATCAGCTCCTCTTCACACAGGTTCAGACTACAGACTTAATAATTACACTACAGCTTTAGGCCCATAGACACTACATACTGTAGACGCTAGAACACACACACACTATTTAAACAGACATTACAGGTAGACACAGCAGAATACAATTACACTGCAACAATTACACTTACAGGGACTACAGAAACAATGAAGGGCAAAGTTATCAAATTATAGACTTCTCTTGTTTTGTTTTAGCCGACCTTGCAAACGTCTCCATGGCAGTATGAACTCTGACTCATTTTGTAAACCACTTTTCACTTCTTCTTTGTAACCATCCTCGCATGTGTCTTTATATGAACTGTTCAAAACCTCGCACCTAAATTGAGGGCCGTCACACTCACCCCAAATAAAGAGTTTGCCTTTGAATATTCTATCTAGTGTGCATGTGTTGGCGTGTGAATCACTGTGTGATCTTCGAGGAGGAGGATGTGCAATGTGCGTCTGGCACAGCTTCTTTAACTCGTACTCCCAACAGCTGCACATAGTATGGCAGACCTTCCTCTGCCCTCTACTTCCTTTCATTTACTGTTCCCAACTCTCACTCCCACTCTCTCACCCTCACACCTGTAGATGTCCCTCGCCTCCTTCTTCTACAATTGACATGGCAGTCTAGAAGATGTGTCCCAGACGTCAGCAACCAAGGAATCCCCAGCCCACCAGTGTCTTTTCTATTTCTTTCTTTCTTTCTTTCTCTATCTCTCTACTTCCAAGGGTTCTGTTCAAGCTGGGATGGTATGACTGCAATAATAATAATAATGGCACAGCCTCTGATTAATTAAAAGTAACGTCATTATTACTTTCCATGTAGGCTAAGCTATATCAACACTAATTGAATAATCTGAGCAAATGAAGACCGGTCAGTTCTGAGTTGACGACTAAAGCCTCGTGATAAATAGCACAACCATTCAGCACCATATTAACTCTTTTGTCATCAAACTCCGACGTACCTTAAATTTTCAGATCGAAATATATTTGTATTCCCGCTGAGTGTGTGTGTGTTCGTGTGTGTGGGTGTGTGCGTGCGTGTGTGCGTGCAGCAGCAGCCCATGTGTCTGTGTGTGGACTACGTTCGCGCGCGCGTGTGACGGTAATTGCGGTTCCCCGACTGGCCTTCTGGGTAGAGACTGCGCGAGTTGGAGTAGACAGTCGATCGGTTCACGGCAAGCTTTCACACTCATCATCCCGTTTCGCACTCCCTCAAGCTCCCGGCGTCCTCGTCTCAAAACAGAGCTGTCTAGTTTTCGGCGGATTTAACACGGAAAACAAAACATTACTGAACATTCTCTCAACACAAGAATTGTCTCGAGAAAATGGACATGGAAAGACGAGCCTAGATAAAGCCTTTTGTAACGGCGTGCTCCGATGAAACCCAACATGGCGCTGCTGCGAAGTACGGGAGACCTGAATATTTTTTTTGATTATACGCGGACCTCACCACCTGTATCTTTGAGCTCAATCTGACAACGAAGATACCAACCCATGGGAATTGTAGTTATTATGGTTCATTTGACGGTTTTACCCAATAAAGGTTTGTATCCAAAGGGATTTTCTTTTGCCATGCCGACCTGGTGACATTTGTGCTCATTTGAAATTGCACCGTCAAGGGAGATTGAAGGAATAATAACTGAAGATATCTGATGTGTGTCATGGCAAGTTATTAAACCGGGAACGAGACTCATTTTATTTGGAATGTTTGTTATTTAAGGAGTCCGTAGCCCACTGCCTACGGATATCGCGTAGCCTGAACACGGATTGTTGCTTGGAACAGTTAAGAACTTGGAAAAACAGGAACCAGGCGTGAACAGCTTTCAGCCGACGGTTGGAAATAGACTCAAATAACCAGGTAAGACAAATGGGTGCATAAAGCAGTTTTCCTTTAGTTGTGTTATACTATCATAAGCTATGGCTCACCCCGTAGCCCAGTCCCATCAGTTAAGAGGACGTTATGCCTATTGTTGGTATCACAACTGCAACCTATTGACTTTTCTTCTAAACGAAATAGTTTCCATTCCGATCGTGGAAATCGTCATTTCAAATTCCACCACGCGTTTGGTGAGGTCCGCTTAAAGTGTGCAAGACAAGCGAAAAGAATCGGGCAGGGTCCAGAATAGCTCATAGGGTGGTCTTTGTGCGTTTCGGCGGGGCAGTGGCATGCGGTTGATAAATAACATGGCTTTAATTATTCGGCTCTGAGCTTGGTGACCAAGGCCGCCCTGTCAAGTGGACGAGTTAGAAGTGACGACATGCCACCTGGTCAGTAAATGGATGAAAAGCGATCTAATTAGTTATGGTTGAAGTCCTAATTTCTCTACAATATTTTTCGGATATGCAGTCATGTTTGTTTTACAGAGATGGGCAATATGGTTTACATTAACATCTTGTAGGCGTGCGCGTTTCGTGTCTGCGCTAAACAAGGTTACGGAACCAGCCTCGCCCTGAGCTGATTCTGTTCGCACACGGCTCGACACAGTTCGAGGAACCCCCGCGCCCCCGTTTGTTTGTTTTTGTGTGCGCGTGTGTGCGTGCGCGTTTTTGTGCGTGTAGGGTTTATGTGCGCCCCGCATGCGTTGGCTGGCTGATTTGTTTACCTCATGTCTGTAGAGCGTCTGTGGGAGGTGGATCTGTCTCTGAGGGCCCAAATGTGAGATTTGAGTAGGTCTAATCTGAATGTCGCATCACTGCCCGTACAGACTATGTACTAAAACAGTTCCATCCTTCACCATGTCTTTCAGTCCGGGTTTTGTCTTATAAAATCTAGCATAGGATATCCTACATCTCACGGACTGTATACGTAATATGTGTATCCTAGTTGGCTATAGATACTCCCGTCATATTTGCCCTTTTTGGAGGGATTGTGTCCTATGTTGAAATTGCCCACGCAGATACAGAACAAGCTTTCTTTTCCGGACCAGTGCTGTATCCTGGTTAAATAAAGGTTAGAGAATCTGCGAGCCATTGATAAAGCGCTAATTGGGAAACGCTTGCGATCGATGTTTATCTCATCGGCACTTTGGTCCAAGCATTACTATTTAAAGCCAAATATTTGCCATGTAAGATAAGAACTTACCAACAGGCCGTAAAATGCAAATATTTAACGACCAGTTGTGATCGATAAATATGTAACTGTAGGCTATATTGGGGAAAATCTATAGCCACATATTCATGCATGCCATTAACTGGATGTATGTAGACATTGCCTTGTTAATTAGGCTAGTCATTAGGCCTACTACATGAGTTCATGACTACACTTTCCGATACTATATACC
This sequence comes from Hypomesus nipponensis, assembly GCF_054491055.1. Lineage (NCBI taxonomy): Eukaryota > Metazoa > Chordata > Actinopteri > Osmeriformes > Osmeridae > Hypomesus > Hypomesus nipponensis. The sequence goes on from NC_140383.1 coordinate 20,761,785, forward strand.
TCAAGTCATAAACGGATGCATTAGATTCTGGTCTCGATTTTGCTTATTTATTAAAAGACAAGAAAGTGCACCAGCGTTGACACGTTTCTTGGTTTAAAGTTTAAATATAGGGCTGCTGTTTCCGGATCTGTCACATAAAAAAAAAAAAAAACTTGAGCAGTGGGGGAGAACCCCTCCTTGAATTGTGTCCATGGCAATGTCAGTCTGCAGCCTGGGGTATCATCCTGTCTTTAATGGGTCTTGCCAGTGTAAAAAACTCTGTGTGGCTCTCTGCGGGGCGATTGAGACATGATAATCTGCTGCGCTGAAGGGGCAATCCCCCCCTCCATTTTCAACCCATTAACCAGAGTTTGGTTGCGTTGTAATCTTCTGAGATCGATGGGACTGGTTTGGAGAATCTGGGCCTATACCCAAAGATGTTGTCATAATCTGCTTTGACCAAGCATAAATGTAACTGCGTTTTGAGATCCTCCGACGTGTTTGAAACAAGGTATACTACAAATGGATGCACGGACAATACTGCTTTAATTAGGCGTGATCTGCATAACTACAGTAATGACAATTGCAGTAGCCTTTTGGTCATTTGCTAATTGCTCCCATTGGGGTTTAGGAAACAATTCCTTGGTGGTGGTGGCGGCGTTTCTCTGTTGTCGTCGGGTGAGTAAAACCACAATCTCAACACTGTGGAGTTCTTGGCTGCCCATGCGAGGTGCGTGTGTGAACAAAAGCGAGCGCCCCACAAAGCCTGGTGAGATTGGGTTTCGACGTGCTGCACAGCTCCCGGAGGAGACGTCACAGCTTGATTGAAGCTGCGCTTCGTCCAGGTCTCCCGAGACCTTACGCTGAAACGGGAGAGCCTTTTTTTCCTCTCCGCCTCACAAAGCTTTTTGTTCCGCTGAGGTTGGAGCACACGGATCACTTCCTTGCAGAGAGACGTGTCATGGCTCCACGCCAGAAGATGAGTCTCGCACAGAGAGGAAACCACTGAGACTCTTGGACTGTTCTCAGTTCACAAGAGCTGTATCCATTATTGAATAAAGTTGGTTCATTTTATTTAGTTTTTCAAATAAGATTGCGCATGGTGCTTCAGACTGATGGGAGAGGGGCTATTTTCAGCCAGGAATCACAATAGCATACAGGCCCATGCATGTCAATCATGTTACTTCAGATTAGAATTTGATCAGAGTGAGAATGACATCGCCACCTCGTTCTCTCTTTTCTTTGCAGGCCCAGTCTTGATCAAGCAGCCTCATTTGGTTGACTGTTCTACTGCCCTAGGCAGCTGACAAAACCTTACTGACACTGCTTCGCACATCACCTGAGCAGTTTGGGGTTGTAGCGGAGGGGTGGGGTGCGGTCTCCTGTAACAGAAAAGTCCAGATATATTGCCTCAAAACAATTAACAAAATACAAAGAATGGAATCTTAGACAGTTGCATGCTCCTTCAACCTGTCACTCAGCGCTGGACACAAGTGGGGTCTTTGAAATTTGACAGACCCAAGACGATGCATTAGTTACCAGGGTTATAATATCAACCATCCAGTGCCAATGCAATGCCCTGCAGTATTGCTCCTACGTTTTTTTGCCAGGGGGGGCGGTAGACCTAAATTAATTCCATTTATTTTCAATGAAAGTCACGTGACTGGCCCCGTAAGGCAGTTAGAGAGACCTGGCAGCAAGAGAAGCAAACCTTATTCCATGCGTTTATTAGGGCATTTGTGATGAGCAACGTCAGTATGTTGCCAGTCAAAACTAAACTAGCTAGCATAACGCAGCTAGCACAGTTTGTTCAAGGAAGTAAATGTTATTCCCAGCACCACACGAAACTCCTCGCGAGGACCGAATTGGCCAATTCACACAAATGTAGTCGTTGCCAATGGATATAGTGCACTCATCGACAGGCAATCAGGTGTAAATACCAAGGACAACATTGCGCGAACACTAGTCGCAAATTAAGTGAACTTTTGAGGCGACGAGCAAGAAATTGATTTCCTGCATGTGTGAAAAAAGCTTCATCTCGTACATATTTTTGTATTTACATTCTTGTGGGAGGTCGTTTTGGGGGGGCGGGCCACCCCTGCAAAACAATGGTAGGGGTTAGGTTTAGAGTTAGCCCTCTACGCTGCCCTCTATTTAGCAAGGCAGAGTCAAATAGCCTGCCACCAGTCTATATTCGGTCATGGAGTTGATATGGCCTATTTTAAATGGAATTTGATGTTTGTTACATGGGAGGCTTTAACACATATCTCCATCTCTACAACCAGCTAATGGTACATAAAGGGCCATTTAGTCCTGATTTGGCACATGATGAACAGGCCCAGTTCAGCAGCCGTCGCCAGGCTCTAGAGACAGCACAGACCACATAACATCTCTGTTGTTGGCCTCCTTCTGTCTGTGGGATTGTTTCACATACACAGACTTGCATGCGGCTGTGTGGCGGGCAGGCAAGGCGTAAGGCCCTGCTTCACTGATTGCAAATAATGTGACAGCTGCAAACCACTGTCCATTTGTTTCTTTTTCTCGTCGTCAGGTCATGGCTTTCTCAACCAACAGCCACCCCTTCTCCACTGGGGCTTTCTCCTTCTGCCACATGACAATGGATACAGTGTCCGCAATTTAGCCATTTAGACATTTAGCCTAGGCCTACACGTTAGTCACAGTTTCAGCTCATCACTTTTAATAAGGAAGTTCAGTTTGATATTGCCAATTGACTGTCTGGATACTCATTCCATTGAAGTGGCTTTATACCATGAGTCTCTAACTCAAATGGACTTGCTGCTATTGCGGGTATTGTCATCTCATAGGAGGGCCACTTCAATGTGCTATAACAAAGTTCTAATATCGGCTTTATACTTTCGGCGTGTGCATGTGATTGGTTGACAACCATGATATACTCATATACAGGGTAAAACCTTTTCACAGTTTGATTAGAGATATTACTGCACATCCAAATAGATTATACGTAATTAAAACATTAACATAGGCCGTAAAAGTGTAATATAGATCAAATTCACAACTGATAATAATGTCTCTACTTCATGTTGTTGTGCTGCTAGTTAGCTAGCCTGCATTTCCTCCACAAAGAAAACCTTTGAAACAAACTGATTCGAACAACAGTTGGTGTGCTGTGCCAGTGCAGTCACTCAACACTGCTCAGTGGTAGTGGCAGTGTCTGGGCTGGGATTGCGATATCAAAGTCGCAAGATGCTTTAAGCATGGTATTTAAGCTTTTAATTTTTATCTGGCTAGCATAACTAGTTTGCTGGAAATTTGTTTAGATGAATTGCCAATTGAAATGTCGTCCAGCAAGTAAGACAAGTTAATTCATGGCTCGGTACCTAGCTAGAATTGTACTTTCTTAGCAGAGAGGCACGTCTGGGCATGTTTTTTTAAATTTATTTTAAGAATTTACTTTTGATTTCAATTGTGCATTTAGGGGCAGTTTGATTTGAAACTAGAAAACATTAAGTCAAAAAAAAAGAATTGCGGACGGATTATAAAATGTTTATATTGTATATATCGTATGTGGGACGGTGGGAGGGAAGGGGGCTGGAAATGGCACATGAGGCGTCAATTTGAGACCCTTGTTTTATACAATGATCGTGGTTTTAAGGGGTGTTTTTACATTCAGCCTTAAATGTCAGTTAGGCTCTCGAGTTGAAGATTGCAGGCAAAGTATAATCCTTTTAATAAAATGTATTAATAGTGTTGTTATCACTAAGGACACCTGCAATGACATTTTTACAAATGAGCAAAACTAGTGTAGTGCCTTTATTTGGCAGCAAATGCTAAGGTAGCAGTGCACTTTAGGGGCTGCTGAGAACCATGGCGCCATTGCTTAACGGGCCGATCCACGGACAGCCTTAAATTTCATTCCTTTATTTTGTCAAATGTTCCTAAATATCAAAGCTACATAGCTAGCTATAGTTAGATCACTACTGCCTCGTTTGTATAATTGAAGCATCACATTCCTGGTTCCAATTATTAAACATACAGCACGTTTGTCTTTCTGTATCAAAGTAAATTAGATTCGAAAAGATTTTGCAAGTGCAAAACGTCTAAGCGAGAAATAAAGATTATCTTCGAAACCCAAATTTGAAAAGCACAGAATAGATCTGCATGTGTGCAATTCTACGAGATCACACTTTTGGCCTCATTGTTAGATTTGGGTCAAAAAGATTTTAAAGCAAGGCCACGCCCATAGCTCTCCCGAGTTACACCCACCAGTGTGCTGATTGGACCAGATCTTGTCTTGCATGTGTGTAACGTGCGGTTTCACGCTCATTTGCATAAAGTTAACTTGAGCTTAACTATCATATTGTAGAACGTATGAGGCGGAAGTGGCCGCTTGGTGATCCTCACATAGAGGGGCTTCACTGTGTCAGTGGATCGCAGCATTTACTGCCACTGGTGCAAAGCAAATTGCTACAGTTCACCAGAGCAATCACCCATTCTACGCCCTGGGGGCATGTCTATCAAATCCACTCAGTTTGGTATTCTAAAGACAAAGGAAGATGTCACAGTTGTAGTCCATACCCGTGTCAAGGCCAGATTTGCAGACTTCAGTCAAAGGAGGTTTAGGTATATGTACACACACATTGTTGCGTAGTGTGTGCATTAATCCTTGTACATCCCTCACCCCCATCGCTGCAGAGATTATCCTGCGTCACACAGATTTTTTGTTGTTGCCGCGGCTCGAATTTCTGCGCTCCAGAATGAGCTGGCAGAGGGCCAGAGACGAAGGGCGTCCGGCTCTAGCTTGTGGACCCCTGAGCCTGGTTATCACCGTCTTCTCTTACTGGTATGCACAAGGACCTACTGCGGTGAGAGTAGTTACATCTTTGTGTTCTGTTTAGTGTTGTATCCTAGACTATAGGCTACATATTATTTAACCATGACCAGTCATATCCTTCTCTCACTTTCACTAGATCTTGCTTTTCATCCCGTCACATGCTTTCTCTCACACACTCTCACACATACACACACTAACAGCATTCCAGATGGAACAGAGCAAACATCTGAAATGGGCTATGGAGGTTATGATCAGAGGCCGCTGTTTGTTCCCCCAGATCCGACGGGTCAGGAGTTCAAATTGTGATAGGAGGTTAGGAAGGAAGCAGAGTCCATCTGGAAGGGGACGCGTTTTCTTCTCCTTCATTTGGAATGCCCTCCCCCTCTCTCTCTTTCTCTCTCTCTTTTCCCCTTCTCACACACACTTAACCCCCACGCAATTACTGGACTTCAGGTTACGAGGCTTCCTAAAAACATCCGGTGGTTTTGAGTTTAATGGTGCGAAGCGGGCTCTGCTTCAGTGCTCTGTTTTTAAAAACCTGACCGGCCCCTTCTCTGGACACCCGCCCGGCTCCGTGGCCTGTGTGATGGATTGGATGGCCGTCAGGAGTTGTTTGTTGCACAAACTATTCTTAGCAGCGGAGATGGGCGTCAACATGCTCTGCCTTTTCCTCCCGTTGCGCTAGCATACTAACCCCCCCCCCCCCCCCCCCCCCCCCACACACACACACACTGGCGCCTTTTGTTTTTATTGTGTGGCCTTGGATGGTGCGCCATGTAGACATTTTCAGGCTTTTACACAACGTTAAAATTTTCCAAAAAGAAGCACTTACAGACACGGTGTTCAGTTCTGTTGCATATGTATGATGTTCAGGCAGGCCGAGCCCCTGGGAAATAAGGAGGCTGTGAGAGAGTGATTAATAGGCTTGAGGTTGCGCTAATAAAAGTGACATGCCAGTGGCTGCAGCGTGAGGTCGTCTGACTTAACAAAGTGATGTAATATAACCACCTTTGCAAAGCCTTGACGGAGTCACTAATCTCCGAATTTACCACCTCTACCCCCCAATACCCTCCACTAATTTCCTTCCCCAGTGTGAATGTCCGCGTTAGCTTTTCTACGCGGGTTAAGTATGGGTGTCAGGGGGATGGAGAAGTGTAGGAGAATATGAGTGCAGCGTCTCCCCTCACGTGTGGGTGGGTGGGAGTGGGACCCGGGGAAGGGGGAGTGCCTGAGAGGGGGGCCTATGTAGGCCTACCACGATGTAGTTTTAGCACAAAGCATACGGCTGCTTGGATGTAACTGAATGATAGAATTAAGGTGTGAAACAATATGAAATTAAGGAAGCTATTTTGTGATACTCTGTTGTTCATTTTCACTTGCTTCATGCAGTGGCCAATAGAGACCTGTGAATATTCCCGGTTTGAGTTTGAAAGCTGTTACAGTCAGAGTTCCACCCACTCTTCAACCTATATTGCTTACCCGGTCAGTGGCCAATGGCTCACCCATGACTTACTGAAACTATTTGAGATGGACCAGCTGTTTTTGTGAAGATCAGTGTGGAAGGAGGGCAATAATAAATGTCTGGCAGAGTAGTTGCCTCCTCTCCTGTGTCTCTCTTTGTATTGTGTGCCTTGCTGTGGTGCTCTCCCTCTTCTCATTTGTATTTCTCTCATTTATTTTTTCTCTCTTCATTCTTCCCAGGCTGCAGGGCGGAGGAGGCTGTGTCGTGTGCAGATGAAGGCCTGCTGGTGTTTTTAAAGTCCCACTCCTCTAAGGCTCTAATTAACCCAAGTATGGAACACAACTAGCACTAAGCTAACACCCCATTATGCCATTTCTGATTGTGTGTATGAGTCTGTATAGGTGTGAGTGTATTGCACACACGAATCACTCGTAAACCCTGAATTGTTTGTGGGTCATGAAATGCTAAATAGGGATGTATTTTAAAAGGATATTAAATTAGATGGGATTGATTTAAATTTGCTTTTATGGAGCTTGAAGAAAGGAAAAAAAAACACGTATCAGGTGTCTTAGAGGTTTAGTGTTTCCCACCACCTCAACAACCATCCACCCTGGGGATCTCCCAAGTCCTTGTACACTATTCAAACAGTGGTTGTAACTTCAGGGTTCTTTATTTTATTTTTAGAGATCAGTTTCACAACAGTTTTTCCCCCTCAAAATGAAATCTTTGTTCTCAGGGTACCTGTTCGTGATGTTGATGCCGAGACTGAGAGGAACTTGTATTTGAGAGGAACGACATCACTCAGAGCATGGTACGTCCTCCTTCTCCCAGGGTCTGCTCTCTGAAAATCTATATGGTTTGTTAATTGATGATAAGTAAGCGGCATGGAGTGCAGGTGGTGTGTGATTCTTGGAGGGATTCACAATGGGAGTGATGCTGATAATCCCTCATACAAAATGGTTGTCCGTTGATGGATTGAAGGTTTATTACGGTCTATTCATATATTGTTCTTCTGGTATAATGGTGTTCAAGTGTTTTTTTTAATGATGGTATTTAGCATGTGATGATTCAGGAGTTCAAGAGTGTTTATGATCATACTTGTCTTTCTAATTGGTAGATTGAAGGAATCTCAAGCTGAGAATACATTAATAGAAGGTGTCGTGTGAAGATGTTTTTGTGAGGAGGAGGATAACGGGTAACAGTGGGGATAATGAAATTGCACTAATGAGAGTAAATCACTTGTATATGTGACCAAAAGCAACAACAATTTATCTTTAGTTAGCCAATGGATAGTAAATTGTCTAATTTTACTTGCCCGTAATTTAGTTAGAGGCAAAGAATAGGTTTAATTCAATGATGCACTGTCAAAAAGCAGTCAATTCCAGTCTGGGCAGAAAACATTTGATAATAGTTTTTTTTGTTACGGAAAACTAGAGTCATGTTCCTTTTTCAGATCGTTTTGTTCTATTAATCTTCTCTGCCAACTGCGAAAGAGCGTTCAGTGTCCGTAAGAAAATAAAATCAGATGTCTGCAGCAGTCTCACATCCTCACGCCCTTCAGACCTGATCCTTATTTCAACAGAAAGCCCAGAGCTTCAGGCTTATGAACCATTGTCAGCACTAGAGAGGTGGCTGAAGTCAGGTGGCAAGAGAAAGCCATTTGGTAATAAATGGCAGGTTGTCGGGGTGCTGTTCGCCCTCTCTGGGCTTATTTTCCCGATAATGACCGGCGTTCTATACATTATCCCACTTATTACACGGCTACTTGCCAACAAAAAAAGTGTGTCTTTCAACAATTTATTTGTTACCATTCTTGTGTTGATCAGCAGAGAAATAGTTCGCCAAAGATGTTGAACTTCATAGACGTTGAACATTCTTTAGGCTTCAAATCAGCTGACGTCGCTAAGCAACGGAGTACGCTGGGGTTGAAAAGTTACCAGACTTCTTGCGGAGTGCTACGAAAGACGTAAATCAGAGGCAAAAAGGCCACTTTCCTTGACAGCGGTCTGTTATTCATAGCGATAACAGACCGCAGAACGTTGGGAAGCCCCATTCAAGTGAATGGAGCTTTCTACAGCCGTGTAATAAGCAACCATAAATAATAATTCAGACAGAAAGTACCCCCCCCCCCCCCCCCCCAGTTGCATTGTTCATGCATTCCATGTAAAAAGTCTGCAGGGTAAAATAAATGTACTAGCCATTGGCAACTGGAGCTTCATTGTGACCACTGTCTTTTTTTATAGCGGGTTGGAGGATAAATTTGACATGCCATTGATAAAGGGTTTTCTCCACTTGCAGCCCTGTGTACATGTGTTAGTTTTGTCCTCCTGTCTGCAGGTATTCATGGTTAATGACATTTGCCAATGAGGCTTCTAAGACTTTATTCATCCACTCTGTAGGTGGACGCCAGACTGACGCCCCTGGCCGCCATGGGGCTGGACCGCAGTGCTCTTATGCGTGATGGGCTCCGCCTCCACGGCGGCGTGGTCTACCCAGGGATCCGGGCTGTGTCGGCAGAAAAAAGCCGCGACAACCCCGCTGTCCTCCCGTTAGGCTACGGGCGTGACGGCTTCACGGATCTCTACAAGCCCGATCTCGGCCTTGACAACCGCAAGGCTTCCAATGGGTATCTGGGCCTGTATAAGAGCCCTCCTCCCGGCCTCCACAAGCCCCTCCTGCTGCCTGGGTCTGAGGGCCTGGGGTTGGACCGGAGAGTGGGGGTTGAGAAGTCGTCAGAGCTGGGGCTGGGGGGTGCTGCCACTGGGGCTAGCTTCATCCATCTGCCCTGGCTCAGCCCCTACCCAGAAGCAGGGATGTACCCCTTCATGGACTCCTCCAAGTACGCTGCCCTCAATATGTACAAGGCCTCCCTGCTATCCCAGCCAAGCTCTTACTTTCCCCAGCACATGGCCTACCAGTCCCTATGTGCGGCCCAAGGAGGCAACATCAACCCCACCGTAGCCACCTCGGCTGCCGAGAGACTGTACTTCATGCCCCCGTACCCCCCGTCACCCCTCTCTTCCTCGCTGGTGGCTCCTCCCGTGAGGATCCCCGCTGTGTCTGTGGCCCCCAGTTCTTTGGTGCATTGCCAGGAAAAAGGGCTGGGTGTGGGACCTCGCATCCACCACGAGAGCTCACCGTATGGTCAGCAGCTCCTTCAAGTTCCTCCTCCCCCCAAACACCACCAGACTCCCACAGACAGGGAGAGGGACAGAGAGAAAGAAAGGGACATAGAGATGGAGAGGGACAGAGAGAGGGAGAGGGACCGGGAGAGACCCACCAGTAGGAGTGGTAAAACCTGCAGACCTCCCTCCAGTAAACCCCCCCCAACCACCAGCGGCTGTAATAGCAGTGGTATCAGTGGTCTTCCCATAGACTCCTCCCCACGAGCCTCCTCACGCCTCCCCCAGCCTCCTCCCCCTCTAATTGACACCTCAGACTTACAAAGACTGGGTCCCAGAACAGGGCAACTAACCTCTTCCTCATCCAGCACACAGTCCATGCCTCACGCCTTCTACATGAGCGGTGTGGCTCCAGAGAACCCCTCTCCTGCCCGTCCCAGTTCCCACAAACCAAGGCAGAGAGATGGGGGCCTGGAGCTCCGGGTTGGGGGCTGTGAGAAGAGACCTAGTCATTCCCCCTCCAAACCCTCCACAGAGTGGCCGGTCCATCCAACTCCGTCTACCAAAGACCCCCCCGAGAAGCCTCTGGACTTGTCTGGCAGAATGTTGGAGTATGGCCTGACCCCCACTGGCTACCCCGCAAAGCTCGATGCTCTAGCCATGGCTAGGGGGGGAGCAGGGGGGCGATACAGCCTGCCTCCCAGTCGGGAGCATCAAAAGGAAACCCACTTCAACCCCACTGTCAGCAGCACTTCCTCCAAGGCCTCTGAGAGACCAGAGATGATCAGCACTTTACACTCCTCATGGGTGGTGCCCACCCCAACCCCCAGCTCCACCCACGCACACCACCTAGCTTTGCCCCAGTCCCCCAGACCCAGCCCAGACCAGACGCAGCCCATACCCCAGACCTCATCCTCCTCTGTTATCAAACATAAGGCCCTGGAGAAAGTCCAGCCCCAGCCTCACTGTTCTCCTAATTCCAGGTTAGGAGAGTCCATCAACCCCTCTCTGGCAACCTCTATCCCCTTGTCCCCCAAGCCTAATGGTGATTGGCTGAAACATAGCCCAGGCCAATCAGAGAGGTCTTCGGTGTTCACCAATCACAAAGAGATCCAGGAAAAGATTTCTAAAGCAGCAAAGAGACCTGAGCCGCCGTCTCAAGAAGTATCGTCCTTTAAACGCCAATGTATGGAGAATGGACACACCCCTAGCCACCTGTATTTGCCACAGGGTGAGGCCTATCTGCCCCCCAGCCTAGCGTACGCCAACAGGTACCTGCCCTACCCCGTCCCAGACAGCATGTCCCTTCACCCCCTACCCCATACAATGCCGGGTAAGGGCCCAGTTTACCCCCACCCTGTACTGCTGGGGGGCAACAGCCTGTATCCTGCCCACCTAGCAGGCCCCAAACATTCCCTACCTTACCATCACAGTCTACCACCGGCAGCTAGCCACGCAGCTGGAGAGTACCTCACCTACAACTCCCAGGAAATGGTCCACCCTCTGATGCACTCTCACCCGAACAGTAATCCCCAAGAACGGACAGGAGATGGGAGCCTGTCCAAGCCTGAGAGGGAGGCAAGCGAGCAGGGTGGAAGTCAGACTAAGCAACCCTCCTACACGGAAAGAATAGTGTGTATTGACCTGGTTCACTCTGACACAGATGGAGAATGTTACCCGTCCTCCAACAAACACACACCACCTATTCCACCACCCATCCAACACAGCAGGGGCAGCAAAAAGGAATGTCGTCACAATAACCAAAACGGGAAGGAGGTGGATCGTGAATCAAAACACCAGCATCCTCAGCATGATAATCGTCATCTCAGCATCAACCAAAAACCCAACCCCCCAGACATGCATCAAGAGACCACCCCCTGTGGGAGACCCAGGACACCCCAGGACACAGGCTGCCCTGGCATGGCCTCTACCCCACCTAAGGGCAGCCCTGTAAGGATGAGCAGGCCAGGAGAAAACCCTGAGGACCGTGGCCCGAGCCCGGAACCTGCAGACATGGTGGAGCAGGACCAGAGCACCCTGCGCTGTGCCAGGACCTCTGGAGAGAGGACTTCCAGAGAGGAGAGGGAGGAGAGGGACAGACGAGAGCCACCCCATGCCAGTCTGCGCAGCCCAGACCTGGGAAAGGAGGTCCATGTAGAGAGGGACCGAGAGAGTGAGAGAGGGAGTGAGCGAGAAGACAGCATGGCTGACCTGGAAGAGTCCCATGGAGAGGGGGATGAGGAGGAGGGCGGTCACGAATCGTGTAAAGCTTCGCGGAGGTCCAGCCTGGCCAAACGGATTGCTAATTCTTCGGGCTATGTTGGCGACCGCATCAAATGTGTGACCACCGAGCTGTACGCTGACTCCAGCAAGTTGAGCCGTGAACAGCGCGCCCTACAGGTGAGATAACAAAACTATGCCTCTGGTGTAGAAGGGGGAGATGGGATGACAACTGTGAAACAATTTACCTGAAAGTTTGTGTTGAAAGCAACCCAGTGCTGTTAATTATCCAGGAAATGGTCCTAAAATGTTGTCTAACTCCAAATAATGGAGAACTTTATCCATTTTTGGGGGGGAAACAGTTGTTTAACTCTTCAGATACTCTTCTTCTATGGCCTCAACCATACACACACACTAGCTGTATTTCAAAGGCCAAGACTCTCATGCATATGGGCTCACTGTAGCATCTGAGGGCTTGTTAAATGGCAACTGAAACTGTTTGGTTAGAGGGTTAGTTCAAAGGTTAACCCAGCCTACCGTCTCAGTCTCAGTTGTGATTACGCTGCAGTGTAAAGGTTGTTTCCGTGGGTGCGTGTGAGTAGCTCAGGCTAAACCTTGTGTGTGTGTGTGTGTGTGTGTTCGGGCGGGGACACATCCACTAAAACACAGAGAGCACAACTAAGCTTGTAGCTTCGCGGTACACCCTGCCCCAGGCTAAGCTCAACCGCATGGTTCTAAACCAGCCCCCACCCCTGCTCCAACTCCCTCAGTCCCCTACCCTCCTAACCACATGCTGGCCTGACACCGGTGCCCTCCACAGTCACAACTCCCCCCCCTGTCCCTTACAGTGCCTGGCCCATCCACATGCCTAAATAATGAACACAATTCCAAACAGTGCTGTACACTGATAGGCTTTGTCCACTTCTACAGACATGCATCCCCACACACAAGTACACACTCACAAACACTTCCTCTTAGCCATATAGGATCTTTATTTCAGGTCACTATCTCAGCTGCTAAATAGTCAGCATTGGTCAAATGTGCATGTTTGGGAATGAGACTCAAGTGTGTTAACAGGTTGCATATATGTCTTCTGATATGTTTTAAAAGCTACCCTGAAAAACTGGTGTGTGTTTGTCATGCCTGGCTGTACGGAAGTGGGACACAAAGCTATCAAGTGCTCCGTTTCTGTGTAAAGTTGAATTTGAGCCTTTGAGTCCCAAGTTTTCAATTCATGGTTAAAGTTGAATGATTATCCAATTCCCTTAACACAATTTGACATGACACAATTAACAGAAAAGACTCAAATTCAGAACTAAAGAGTTTGGTAACTTTGTTGTCTTAATTTAACTGTTCCTCTGTTTTTATGTTGACCATGTGTGTTTTGCTTAGTGGGATTGTGGCCAGCTGATTTAGAATGTAAAAAAAGACAGTGAAACGTACATACATGAATAGTACATGATATGATTGAGAGATATATTGAGCCCCCCCCCCCCCCCCCCCCCCATTCTAATTGCTTAGATGGAAGTCATATCACGAGAGGCGAGTAATATAACCCAACCTGCAGCTATCTGGGAGGTCAGTTTCTTTACATTTCTTATCACATCTACCTCTCAGACCGGCTTCCCTTGCCTTCTTTCTTCCCTCTTCTTTCCCCTTCTCCATCACATTGCAGTACTATTTATTTCTTGCCGGGCCTCCTTACATGATTGTATCTATTTCCTATTCATATTCCATATAGGCATTGCACACACTTTTCCTATTCATTACAATGTGTGTTCATCATTATAAGAAGCTGTTCTTCTCACCCGCTCATCCAACTTGCAGTAAATTGATTTAATTTTAGTCCGTTGGCTAGACTTTGTCCTTAGAGGCTTTGACGCATTTTTTACCTCATAACTTTACGTGCAAGTCATTTTTTTAAAACTTTTGTTAAAAGGCCCACATGAGATACCGTTCACCAGGGTCCGTTGTCTACAAGTGTAAAGAGGCCCGAATTATCTCGTTATATCCCTCCCAACAGTTTTTTGAAACATTTCCTGACTCTGCACTCTGTATCTCCATCATTTCCAGCTTTTTCTCTACTCTCTCGAACTCTCCCCCCCCCTTTCTGTCTGTTGCTGTGTCTCAGGGCTAGCTATATGTGTTTTCCTAGCTCATGTTTCAGGAAGGGGAGATCTAGGGCAGGTCTAGGGCCCCAGAGCGCATGGCCTCACCACTGCTGCAGCAGTCTAACTCCTGTCTGGATGCTTGTGGATTTAACTACTCTGTCTATGTCTTTGCTTTGATATTTTCTATTATTTTATAATATGTCTGCATTGACAATATGTTTTCTGATACGTTTCACTTTTTATTTATTTGTATTTTTTTACTTTCTGTATTAGCTACTCAGACCAGATTGAGGCTTAGAGAGGTGTGTGTGTGTGTTTGTGGTGAGGGCAGACCGGGAGTGGGTTTCATGGTTGTTTTCTCCCTGTTTGTGTGTGTGTGTGTGTGTGTTTGCATGGGTGTGCACGCATAGCGGGCAATGATGCGGTTCTCGGAGCTGGAGCTGAAGGAGAAGGAGGGCGGCGGGGAGTGTGTGTCTGCACCGGCAGCAGGACAGGACTTGGCTGACAGCCAGCGCACAGACAGAGAGCTGGAAAGCTGCCAACACACCGCCAGGCATACAGGGAGGGAGGGTGAGTAACCCAGCACTTACACACAAGCCACACACACTTCTTACAAAGACACGCACACTGCACGCACACACAAACAGAAACACACACTGCAACGATGCACAGGCTGTTGTGAATGCTGAGGCAGGACGGGGTCGTTTAGCATACAAGAACACACACACAGCAGCGCAAGAACTCGAGAGCAAGAGTGAGTGTAATTTTGAAGAAGCCTTGGTGCTTATCTGCACGGAGAGACGATAAAGAGGGAGTGGAAGAGGAGGAAGGAGGGGAAGAGATTGAGGAGCAAAGGAAATGAGACGGGGGTGGGGGGGGGAGGTGAGCATGATCTTAGACGGAAAGCTGAAGGGGAGTTGCTAGGTGAAAGCGGATGAGGGCTAGCGAGTAAAAGAGGGAGTGCAACGGAAACAGAGGGCTAGCGTGGGAGGGGGGGGGGTACTTATGTTGGCTGTGAGCCCAGCAATGTTGGAACTGAACTGACGTGTGAGTCCAATTATGGCACGGGGAGGAGGAGGGACAGGGAGGGGGGGGGGGTTACGCTATGTGTGGGAAGGGTGTGGCCCGGTCATGCTGGAGGGGGGGGGGGGTCACGCTACGTGTGCGAAGGGTGTGGCCGGGTCATGCTGGAGGAGGGACCGGGACGGAGAGGGAGAAGGCGTGTTTTCATCGAACTGGATTTTCTACTCCTGTCTCTCTCGCTGCGTCCCTCTCTCCAACGCTCGATGCTGTGAGACCGAGCATCCACTTATGCTGTCGTACTGTTGGCTCGGCTTTGCCCTGATTAAAAACTCTTTACCCCATCAACTTTTTACTGCCTGTCTTTTAAAAGGAGAATAAAAATGGGCCTTTGGTTAAAAGGCCTTCCCTTTTCTCTAGCTTTTGCTTCTCTCCCTGTCTCTCTCTCTTTCTTACCCCCTGCTCCCCCTTTTTCCTCATCGTATTTGTCTCCTTCCTCTTTCTCCAGGTGGTCCGACATCCTATGGCAGTAACAGAGTACCAGTGCTCCAGAGGTGTGGTGCTCAGAGCAAGGCTCACCAGAACCTGTTCCCTGGGCAGGGAGCCCCAGACTGGGCACAGGGTGGCTGCCAGAGTGTGGCACGGGACCGATCCCGGAAGGCAATGAGGGAGGGGGAAAGTGGACTACCAGTGGAGCGTTGGGTTGAGGAGAACCCTGGCCTGGAGTTATTACCCTCCAGGAAACGTGCACACAGCTCTCAGAGAGAAGGAGAAGAAGAGAAGAAGAGAGCGAGAGGGAGCCATCCAGAGACAAACTTGAAAGCCAGCAGTGGTGAGAATGATGTCCTTTCCCCCTCTCCCTCCTTTCCTTTCTTCATCCCCTCTGCACCCACCCTCCTCTCATTCTTATTGTTTACCATCATCTGTAAACTCCCTCTCATTCTTCTATTTCCCCATCATCCTAGTTACTGTCTCTCTCCATCTCTTTGTCTGTCCCATCCAGCTTTGCACGGAAAGAAAAAGTGTTTAATCTGAGAGGGAGAAAAGCAAGGGACAATTCTCATCTCTTTGTGCTGCTTTTTCGCCACTGCGCTTACTGACCCTCTTCAAAGTTGCTCTTTTCTTCCCCTTTCATCTCTTTTAATTGTTTTTTTCTCGTCTGTTAATTTTTGTTAAAGGTGAACTGTGGAGTCTCTCCCTCTCCTCCTCCTTCCTCCCTCCTCTGTTACTTAGTTGGTAAAGGAGAGGAATAGCCATTTCTGGTGATAGTTTATTAATTATTTCACTAGTGTGCCCCCCCCTCACTTTCTCAAGGGTAAGGGAGGCTAACACAGGGCTTTTCGTATAATCAACACGTGATTCTACAATGTGTCTTTAGAACACTACTTGAGTAGTGTGTGTGTGTGTGTGTTAGAGCCGGCCATGTCCTCTGAGCACTACTCTTCCCCTCAGATGATGACCTCGCCATCAATGCTGGTAAACTGTCTGTGCCTGGCGAAGAGGACGATGAAGAGGTGCAGAAGCTGAAGGTGTGTATTGAGCTGAAGGGACTTCGCCTCAGCAAGCCCAGCTCCACCTCTCCGGACAGACCAGAGGTCAAAGAGGACAGGGCGTGGCCTCATCAACTAAGGCCCAGTGAACCGGATGTGAAAGCAGTGACTCAGAGGGCAGAGATCAGTCGAAGCTGGGCTAATGCAAGGATAGCAAACGCCGAAAACAAACAAGGTAGGGTTGACTTCCTGGTAGCTAAATAAACAGCATAAGTGTACATGAAGTGTTCAACCATTTAAAGGCATTGAACTTAATCATACTTATATCATTTGATAGTCTTCTGTCCTCATTATTGCCCCAACCAGACTCATCTCCTCTGGTGTTTTGTCAAATCCTTTCCTCAGAAGAACTTGGCTAGGTTTTTGAGCAGGGGCTTTCAAGTGTGAGGGGAAGTGAGGTAGGAGAGAAGTTATTTCTGTGGCAGTGCAGAGGCAAGGGTATGTGGTTTTGTTGGGGGGGGGGGGGGTTGTGGATAACAAGAAAGTGAGAGAAGAGACAAAGAAAAAGAAACGGACACCTTAGGGGAACGAGTGTGTGAGAACATGGGTTTGTGTGAAAATTTGCGCGAGACAGCATGTGCAAAGCAAGCCCGTTGGAGTGAAGGAGCAGGCGTTGTGACTAATGTGTGATCAATGACTACTTCCCCTCAAGGCTAGTCAGAGCAAGAGTAAGAGGGCGATAGAGATTGTTAGACCTGGGCTTTCCCTTACCCTTGTGTGTTCACTCTGAGATTGAGATGACTGAATGGAGACGGAGGGAGGGAGGGAGAGAAATGAATAGTTTGAGAAAGAACAGAGGGAAATATAACTAGGGTGAGAGAGGGTTAGTGAGATGTATAGACAGATAGGTAATTATGGTGGAGGAAGAGTGATGAAAGAATGTTCTTGGGTTCTACATGTTGAAGATAATCAAATAAATTGACAGGCAGGGGTTTCCTCCCCACTCACATCACATCCTCATTGTAACTGTCCGAGAGTCCTAAATCCTGTCATCTGCATGTGTGTGTTTGTGTACACGTTCCCCCACAACTTGTTTTACATTAAGATAAATGTCATTTAATAGGTCTCCTATTTTATAACGCGTTTTATTTTTGTTTAGCTTTGTTTTGTATTGAATGTTTGAGCCTCTGTCTGAAGACAATTTTCTACCCCTGTTGGGATGGACATTTTAAAAATGGAATTGAATTCTTTAATGACATCCCCACTCCTTGCAGCAGCCACTCTGAATCTTCGGCATCAAAGGGAAAGACCACCCACGCAGGGACCCATTTCTGTGGACAGGGACCGAGGGCCCAGGGGGGAGCTCAGGAGGGGGCCGCCTGGGGGGCCAGGAGTGCCTCTGTGCCCCCCTTCTCCAGTGGCCCCCCCTGCCACGGACACACCTCCCCTCAAATCCCGTCGTCACAGCGAAGGGGACAAACCGAAGGGCAAGCGGCCATGCAAAACCAAGCATACCGGCCCAAGAATGGAGAAAGAAAGTGACCGGAGGAGAGAGGCATGCGTGAAAAGCACCAACCACCACCGCAGCCTAGCGGATACAAAACCAGTCCCGGAAGACAAGGTGAGCGGCGGGCTGAGATGTCTGGGTATCTTTTTATATTTCAATTAGTTTTATTGGCATCACAAAGAATGAAAGATGTCATGGAAATAAAATGGTAAAGAGAAAACGAGTGGACGATGGGGAAAATCCGAGAAAGATGCGTGTGACAAAAAAGAGAAGAGAGAAATGAGGAGAGAGTCATGTTTAGTGAGCTTCAGTAGTTCTGACCTCTCTGTCTTCCTGTATGTCATTCACACATACACACACAGTGTGTGTCTGTTTACTTGTGGTTCTGTGTGTGTGTGTGTGTGTGTGTCTGAGAGGGAATGTGTGGGTGTCCAGGCACAGAGTGTGTATTTTGACGAGGTCAGTGCAATGTGGGTATGTGTGCTCTTTACGTAACAAGAAAACCCTGGAGATTTTGAGCAGGAGACTTGGCAGTGAGCGCTCAATTACACACACACACACACACAAACAAACGCACTTGGAGGAATGTGGCAGACAAGGTTGTGCGTCTGCAGCTTCAGAGTTCAAAAAGAGCATGGTGGAATGGGGGGAACGGAGCGGGAGGAGGGTAGATTGGTGGAAGTGGAGGGGGCAGATGAGGGCAAAACGGCTAGTTGTTTTCCACTTGCACGATTCCCTTCTCTCTCCCTGTAGCCTGACAGCTGCTCTGATACAGAATTCCACTGAAAGAGCACACGCCACACACACACCGTAAATGATCAATGTTTAAAAAATTTTTTCCTACAAACTCGTGTAGGTAGGTGTGATGGTCAGGTGTCCACATACTTTTGGCCAAATGGTGTATACAGTACCCAGATCTGTGCCTTGTGTGCATTGTTGAAAGTATGTTTTTGTCTCTAACCCTCTACCCCTTCTCCCCCTACCCCTTCTCCCCCTACCCCTTCTCCATCTACCCCTTCTCCCCCACCCCTTCTCCCCTACCCCTTCTCCATCTACCCCTTCTCCCCCACCCCTTCTCCCCCTACCCCTTCTCCCCCACCCCTTCTCCCTACCCCTTCTCCCCCTACCCCTTCTCCCCCTACCCCTTCTCCATCTACCCCTTCTCCCCCACCCCTTCTCCCCCACCCCTTCTCCCCTACCCCTTCTCCCCCTACCCCTTCTCCCCCTACCCCTTCTCCATCTACCCCTTCTCCCCCACCCCTTCTCCCCCTACCCCTTCTCCATCTACCCCTTCTCCCCCTACCCCTTCTCCCCCTACCCCTTCTCCCCCTACCCCTTCTCCCCCTACCCCTTCTCCCTACCCCTTCTCCCCCTACCCCTTCTCCCCCTACCCCTTCTCCCCCTACCCCTTCTCCCTACCCCTTCTCCCCCACCCCTTCTCCCACACCCCTTCTCCATCTACCCCTTCTCCCCTACCCCTTCTCCCCTACCCCTTCTCCCCCACCCCTTCTCCCCCACCCCTTCTCCCCCACCCCTTCTCCCCCTACCCCTTCTCCATCTACCCCTTCTCCCCTACCCCTTCTCCCCTACCCCTTCTCCCCCACCCCTTCTCCCCTACCCCTTCTCCCCTACCCCCAGGTCAGTGAGCAGTGTGTCAACCCTCACCTCCAGAGAAAGACCCCCTCTTATCCGGCTGACTACACGTGCTCTCCACCCCTCCCCCAGATGCACCCCTCCAGGTCTGGGCCTGTTCCTGCAGAGGGACCAGGGGAATTGCCTCTTGTGACCCCTGCAGAGTCCCCAGTCGTCCGACCCATTCCGCCAGAGGCCCGGAGACTTATAGTGAACAAGAATGCTGGAGAGACACTGCTACAGAGAGCTGCACGGCTAGGCTATGAGGTACTGAAAACATCATCAGCGTGTGTGACTCTCTCTCTCCCCCCCCTGCTTCTCACTAACTGTCAACCGAGATTCCCCTTTTATCTTTTGCATCTCACCTTAGCTTATCAATATCTTGTTGTCTCCACTCTTGGTGAATCAGTTTACCATTAACCCACCACAGAAACTCACACCCAGAAACACACAATCCACTATGCCTCCCCCCTTCAGTATCACTCACTCACTCTGCCACCTCACATCTTGTTAATTTTCCATGCTTGGGACTTGTGACATGAACACGCGCGCACACACACCCCTAAGGCACTGATTGAGCGTACTGCTTCTTCCTCTAAAAATTGGTTCAACGGGCGGAAATAATCCATAATTTCAGGCTTTAATTAAGTAACCAGTGTTTTTATCAGACCGATAACAATAACACTAAAAAATAAACTGGCCGCCGATATATTGTGCATCCCTAAAATATTGCCGTGTTTTTTCCACCTCAGTTACTTAACTGAATCTCTTTTTATTTTACAGCTTCCCCTTTAAAATAGTTGAAGGCTAAAGTAGTGTTTTTGCCCTGTGTTTTTGACAGCTTGTTGAGTTTTTATCTTGCGAATGTGTGGGTTTCTGTCTGTGTCTCTTGTCGGTTCAATCCCACTCACCCCTCCTCCTGTACTTCCCCTATCACTTTTAACATGTATTTGGTGCGTGCACTCCCTCTAGGGTCAGGCCTTTCTTTCTCTCCTTTGCTCCCCTCCCTCTCTCTCTTCCATGTCTACCTTTTCTCTTGGATTCTTCCCATGAGGCCTACTTAGACCCCCTATTTCTTGCAACCAAAGACGAGCTTGCCCATGTACACACACACTTGCCAGCCAGGCAGGAATAAATCCAAGATTTCCCCCCCCCCCCCCTTCATTTAGGGAGCTCCAATAGGCTATTGTCTTTGTCCCTGTGTGTGTGTGTTTTGATATTCTGTCCCTCTCTCTCATTGAGTATCTGCCCCTGCTGTTTAAAAAAAAGGTGCTTTGTTCATTAGACAGGTGTGTCTTTGGAGTGTCTTTAATTGTGAAATGTTGGTACAGGGGCTGTGTGTGTCTGTGTGCGTGCGTGTGTCACAGCAGCACTATGTATCAAAGAGCACGTTTTCAAACGTAGGGCACGTACGTGCATGTTTGTTTTTGCGACTGAGAGGTAAGCACTAGGAGTATAATCGTGTTTTAATGGGCCTCTAATGTGTCGTGGTGACTGTGGTTAGTGGTTGCGGTGACTGTTTTTCTCTCCGGCCCACACGCACACACTACCACATACACACAGAGGCAGCACGGCAGCAGAGTTCAGTCAGCCATGCTTGTCTCCTGATTTATGCGTCTGTCACAGCATAATTTTTTCTTCTCCACCCTTTTTTCCCCTGCCCCCCCCCCTTCCTCCCTTCTTTGAACCAGAGAAAAGAGGGCTTGAGATGTTTGCATGGTGGTCAGCGCCTTGTTTGTGTTGTCTCCTCCCTCCTCTTTCTTTCTCTTTCTTTCTTTCTTTCTCTTTCTTTCTCTCTCTCTCTCTCTCTCTCTCTCTCTCTCTCTCTCTCTCTCTCTCTCTCTCTCTCTCTCTCTGTCTCTCTGTCTCTCTGTCTCTCTGTCTCTCTGTCTCTCTGTCTCTCTCTCTCTGTCTCTGTCTCTTTCTCTCTCTCTCTGTCTCTCTCTCTGTCTCTCTCTGTCTCTCTCTGTCTCTCTCTGTCTCTCTCTGTTTCTCTGTCTCTCTCTCTCTCTCTGTCTCTGTTTTTTGCTGCCTGTTGCAGGAAACACGTCTCTCACTGCCTGTGTGCGATAAGCCTGGGGCAGACCCTTGGGGGTTTTGCGCAAGAAGAATTGCACATGCACACACTCTCATACATACTCATACTCACACGGACAAGCAAACGGATGTGAAGACGCGCACTAAACCTAGCCTACACATTGACAGGCACGCACAAACTCGCTCAGTCTCACACAGCTTGTCTGCCACCAGCTCCGGGCTTATCTCACACACGCCGGAAGATAAGAGAGCTCGAGACATAAACACACAGGGACACGTGCACACGCACACAAACATCTGCACGCTCCCTTCTTGACACATTGCTGACGTCACTCCATTTTGTCTCCCTTTTCTCTCTTGCATGTGTGCAGACATAATCAACGATGCATACACACACACACACACACACAGACACACACACAGACACACACACACACATACACACACACATACACACACACCTACACACATACACATACACACACACACACACAGAGACACACACACACACACACAGACATACACACACACATACACACACACATACACAGACACATACACACACACACACACACACAGACACACACACACACATACACACACACATACATACACACATACACACACACATACACACACACACACACAGAGACACACACACATACACACACACACACACAGAGACACACACACACACACACACATAGCTGTATATGGAGATATGCTTCTGATTATTGGAGATCTCTTAGAGAGATCTGGAGAGTCTTAGATCCCTATTCTCACTCTGTAACAGCTCAAACTAATACTGTAGTAACTACCGATACCATGTAAAACAGTTCATGTGTGACAGTTATCATTGTTCATGTACTAACTTGTATAATTGTATACGTAATGTGTTAGGGAAATAATTGTATAGTACGACTATTTGATTTTATTATTATGACATGTCCTGAAGTTGTCTGCATGATCACTGTCAAATGAGCACGTTTAGCACCCCAGACACAAACA
This sequence comes from Hypomesus nipponensis, assembly GCF_054491055.1. NCBI lineage: Eukaryota > Metazoa > Chordata > Actinopteri > Osmeriformes > Osmeridae > Hypomesus > Hypomesus nipponensis. Next base: position 20,784,186 of record NC_140383.1, read on the forward strand.
CCCATACACACACACTTTTGTATAAGCCAACACTCCAATTACAGTTTAGTTTTCTTTTTCTATTCCGTGCCTTGTTGAATACATGCAGACATGGCAGACCCAAATACACCTGCAGCAGGGGTTAAATGTCTTGGATTAAGCATTGATTGCAGCCAACTGCAGGGAAGCATTCTAGTGAGGGAAATTAGAGGAGAGAGAGCAAGCAAGCAAGCATCTTATTTTTACTGCAGAGTGTGTGTGTCTGTGTGGCTTGAAGCCGGAGCTCTCGTGCTAAGCTCCTCGCTCTCCCAGTGAAATTAAACACGGCTCCGGAGGTTTAACATTGCACCTCCTACAGCCACACGTGCGCACTGACACGCAGTCAGACACACGCACGCAGCGAGAGCAGTCCTCGAGGGGAGCTTCAGCAGGGAGCTCTTCAATCCCTCTCTAATAGAGAGGCAAAGCGCTGGCAGAGAATTCACACCAGTTTTCTCCTCTTACCTCTCATCTCTTCCCACCTCCAAAATGTATATGACAAATCATAGGGATGAAACGGTATGTGAATTTCATATTATGATTATAATGACCATAATGATCACGGTAATCAGTATTATTGTGGTACTGCTGGAAATGTTCAAAAAGTACTGAGACACACACGCGTTTTACATTGAAAACCAACATATAAGATTTGTAGCACTATGCACTTTTTGTGTGCATAAACATTGGAATTGGGAGATTAACATTAAAGCTGGCACCATGGGAGATTAAAGTTTCCCTAGCGCAGGTTAAAATGAACATAACCTTAAGTAGACACATCATGGGTTACACATCAAGGTTAGGTTATGTGCTTTTTTAAAGCAACACAACTAAAGCAATGTAAAAACCATATATAAACAAATCCAATGTGCAAACATGATTACTGACATATTTGTTAGCAATTTAAGAAATGTAAATCTTCAATATGTAGCCTTTATTCATAATTTCATGTTGAGTATTGTCTGCTTGCTGGAAACAGCAGTCAAATGCACACTGACCTTACAACACATCAGTTTTATCACTTAGCTAACTAACTTAGCTGGCTTACTAGCAACAGAAAAGATGGTCAGAAACAAGGCAACACAATTTAATTAAACAGAGTTGATGGCATTGCAGCTTTTATATAGAGGTGGAGGTTGGATGCCAATTGCTTGATGCTAATGAGTTGTGTGTGTGCTATGGTGGGTGAACACACAGGCTGACACTCGAGTCTACTAAGTCCCGAGGTGCATTTATTTAAGGTTTGAGCAAAGGGATAGAGGACGTGTGCAGAGGGTTAAGGTTGGCTGTCCCTGGACCAAGGCTCTCGAGATCAAGGGATCAAGCAAGAGTCATTGGCATTGGTGCTGGTGGCAGTGTTGGGTAGAGATGGTGGGTAGAGACGACAGACTTTAGGTGCTTCTTACTGGCCTACCATTGACTTGCTTACCTGATCAAGTAGCCGTATAGCAATTGAGTTTGTTGGCAGCTAATTGATAATAGCCCTGGGTGGCGTGTACCAGGGTAGTTGTCCATGGTGCTGCTTCTGGATGGCAGGTCTCTTCCTGCTACATAAACCACAGGCTCTGTCTTCTGGAGGTGTGTTTGTGTTACTGTGTCGGGAGAAAGGGATGTGTTTGCTCTGTGTGTTTGTGTGTGGTTGTTGTGCCTTGCTTTTGTACACACTTACCCCCCAGCTCTCTCACCCCCAGGAAGTGGTGTTGTACTGCCTGGAGAACCGCGTGTGTGAGGTGAACCACCGTGACTACGCTGGCTACTGTGCTCTCCACGAGGCCTGCGCCCGTGGCTGGATCAACATAGTCACACACCTGCTGGAGCATGGTGCCGACATCAACTGCAGCGCGCAGGACGGCACCAGGTACACACACACACACACACACACACTTTTTAAACACTCACACGGGCACACATTTATACTTTCTCTCTCCCACACACATACTCTCACCCCTCCCTCCATGTGTGATTTACCCCAGGCCCCTGCATGATGCAGTAGAGAACAACCACTTGGATGTGGTGCGTGTGCTGCTGTCCTATGGTGCTGATCCAACCCTGGCCACCTACTCTGGCCGCGATCTGCTGAAGATGACCCACAGTCACAGCATGGAGCGCTTCCTCACCGGTAGCTGCCTCCAAATATACTTTTTCCTACTGTACCTTAATAATCTTTCCGTTATACCCTAATGTACCTTCATCTTCCTGCTATAACCCTAATGTACCTTCATCTTACTGCTTTACCTTAATGTAACCTTGTCTAAACTGGAGTAATCTGGATGAAAAATGCCACTTAGTTCACCCACCCACACCCATATACACATTCATAGACACTTTTGCAGACACACACACACACAGATGCTACACTGATCTATCAAGTTTCCTAGCAACAGAAAATGTGTTTGCTTAGTATATGCAGGATAATGAGGACTGACCAGTATGTGTGTACGAGTGTGGGTGTTTGTGTGCTTGTATGCGTTTTAGAGCGTCTGTCTGGTGTATGCTGCAGTGCATGTATTGGTATTGTGCGACAGTAGGTGTTTCTGTGAACGCTTGCTTTTGAGTCACAACAATTATTTGTCTTGTTGACACAGAGACGGAACACACACATACACACACACAAACATTAGCCAGTGGCATCTATTAGGGCCTAACAAGTAAAAGCCCATTATGTCCAAGACAGTCAGCATAGCAGGCCCACTGGTGACGAGGGGGATGAGGGGGTAGGAAAGAAAGAGATATAGGAAGGGAGAAACTAGAGCCAATAAATAATTAAGTGGACAGTGATTTTGAACAGGGTAAAAAGATTTTGTGCTAGACAGAGTTGAGGAAGGGGGGATGGATGGATAGGTCAATAGGTTCTAATGTTGAGCGTGGCGCAGTAATGTCAAGAAAAGAGGTGCAGAGGGGAGAGAGAGTCGATGAGAGAAATGGTGAGCGAGACCGACCAACATGAAACTCCCAGCACAACGGAGTTTCGACTCCTCCCCCCCACCTGGTCCCACTCATATTTAGGTTGTTAATCCCTCCGAACACACGCCAGTTGCCCCACGCCTCTTCACTGGCAGTCAGCCCGGCTCTGTGATGTAGCAGCTAAACATTTATCTCTCTTTCCCTTCTCTCTTTCCCTCGCACATTGGGTCTCTCTGTTTTCTCATTCTCGTTTCTGTGTCTTTTCTCTGTGGTCTCCCTCGGTAGAGTACTTTGCTGACCTGCAGGGACGCACAGATGATGACCCGGGGGTCTTCTGGGAATTCTACGGCAGTGCAGTGTGTGGTGAGTTAAATTTTGCCATGTTTGAGGTTCCCGCTGTGTTTTGTGTCTTTGTGTATTCCATGTAATCAAGCAACATTTTGTCTTTGTTGTGTCATTTAACAGTGTGTGTGTGTGTGTGTCCATTTCAGAGTCTGCCGATGAGGGGTGTGTGTTTGACATCCTAGCAGAGCCCCCGGGACCAGAGAAGGAAGACCCGAGGGAGGTGTTTGAATTTGAGTTCTCCGACCGCCCTCTCCTTCCCTGCTACAACATCCAGGTTTCACTCTCCCAGGGGTAAGTAACCATGCCCTGCTAACACACAACAACTGCACACGCACACGCACACACAATCTAACTCCTTCTCTTCCCGCTCAGACCCAGAAACTGGCTTCTTCTCTCAGATGTGCTGCAGAGGTTGAGAATATCTGCTCGGTCTTTCCGTTCCACCTTCCCCCACCTGGAGGTGGTGACTGTGGCCGAGGCAGAGTTCTACCGCCAGGCTTCCTTGTCTCAGCTCTTCTCCTGCCCTGACGAGCTGGACGCCTTCCAACCAGACAGCAAGGAGCTGCTGGACCTTGTGGAGGGGAGCTCTGAGCTGGCTACCATGCTGGGCTCCAGCCTGGAGTGTCTTGATGACCATTGGGATGAGCCTAGGGAGGCTAACAAGAAGACTAATACTGTGGTTAACTCTAAAGCAGTATGTAACTCTAAGGCAATTTCTAACGCTAAGGCAATGGTTATGGCTAAGGCTAATGCCAATATGAAGGCTATGGCTAAGAATAATGCTATGGCTAAGGCAAATGCAAAGGCCATGGCCAGGGCCATGGCTAATGCTGATGCTAAGGCTAAAGCTAAGGCTATGGCTAATGTAATGGCTAAGGCTGATGCTAATGCTAAGGCCAAGCAGGGATCGTGACCCTTTACCTTGACATGCATAGCACATGATAGGCTGATTAACTTGGGCTGATCCCCTTGGGGCTGATCCCCATGTACCAAAAACTCAACTCTGAACTGTGGTTGACTGGTTACATAGCCCTGCCCCAAGTTGGACCGGTCATCTTTGCTGGCTGGCTGGCTGGCTGGCTGGAAAAGAGAATGGGTTCTGTGAGAAATTTCTTGTAACTTAAAGATGGTCTTATTTTTTTATAAATGTGTATTAATATAAGTATAAATATAGAGATCTAACAAGAAACATTCTCTTTTGAATTATTTCTTTGCTCACAATTTTGTGTGTGCCACACACACACGTGTGTTTGTGATACACACAACAATTTCTTTGTTGTTTTTTTGACCTAAACTTTGTGCTCGATTTGACCCTAAGGTGCTATTTTGTACCTATGTTCAAATGCAGCTTTTAATTTAGCCTTTAATTTAATAAAGAAATAATTGTTTAATATTACAATATGAATGAAAAACAACTTGCAACTTGCATACTGCTTGTACATAACAGGGTGACAGTGAAATACATTTTGGGCTGTCTTTTTTGTTCTCCCTTTGTAATGAAATATCTCTTCATTTGTATTTATATTTTACAAAAGTTGCTTTTAAATAAATAAATAAAAACTGCTGAATTAATACTGTTGCCTGTGTCTGTACTCTGAAAACACTTCCGTGGCAGTGGGGTTACATATACATTTTTGTATTACTTTTGTTCTGTACTCCAATTTCATTGTATCCGGTCAAGGCGTTTAAGTGCTGTTGGCTTTAATCTGAGTTATTTTCCCAAACATATTATGGAAACCTTAAATATAAAACCAGCACATTCCCTACATACTGTACCCATGTCTGTTTTATGTGACCCAGATTGAAGAACCTGATGATTGAAGTCTGACTGATCACCATTTTCTCAACTTCTGGTATTTGGTATTATTAGCTGTCAGAAAATGTGTGGACAGACTAGTTACACAAGGATAGTTGGCTGAAACTACCAAGTCATTAAGGATCTGAGGCATCACACCAGCACCAAACCAGCATGCCCCTGCTACCAAGGTTTGTTTTGGTCTCTTCAGCATTGAACTAAAAACAACTAGGCAACTTTAGTGAACCTGATGACAAAGGTCAGTTGATGCAGGTTTGCATCAGCGATGGCTCCCCACCTGACCTTACATGCAACATGCTTAGTTTATAGTTTTCTACTTTTGAAGATGTATTTGAAAACCACATTATCCCTGTATACAGTATTGCTACGATGGAGCTTCTTGATGGTCCTTTTATGGTCATATATCGCCCTCTTATGGATGTGTAGGGTACAGCAGGCCACATTTAGGGCCACATTTATAAAATAAAATGTGGAAATAACATGTTCTAATTTAGTTTTTTTAATTTATATAATTTGTATTTATCTTAATTCAGTGTAGTCAATCACAATGTGTATTTTTGTACAACATTTTATTTACCTCTTTTTTGACCCACAATGCATCGCCGTAATGTCCCCATGACATCCTCCGAGTCAGCTGATCACTCATAAGCTCTCGAGCAAGGAGGAAGATGTCGCTGGAAAATCGCCGAAGGATGGGCTCTCTTCTTGCCCTAGTGTTTGTGTTCTTCTCAGCCGTAACGTCAGGTAAGACAAGATATACTTCTGTGTATTAGAGATTTTCGATAGTAGTCATAATGTGTACGGTATCCAAGATCGTCTCCACTCCCCAAATGAATGCGCCATACTTAACTGTAACCATGGAATAGGCCAGCTTGCCACCAATGAGCAAAATATAATGCGATTCGACATATAAAAAACATGATATTTACTATCATCAGTCAATAATCAGTTGCACTAAGCGGCAAGAAATGTGTGTGTATTTTGCCTATATTTTTCATGAAGTTTGTCGTTGCTAGCTACTGTAACTGCAGTAGCCAGCTAAACGAGGAGAGGACAAGACGTAATGAATGGCAGCGTTTTCACACATTATTGATTGGCTTCCATAACTAGATGAACTTTTATGTTATTAATTAGAACGCCAGGCCTTTCTTGCTGATTGTAAAATGTAGTGGCCTGTTTGCATTCCAGAGTGGGTCATCATGTGACAATGTTACTTCCTCACCTCAGTTCCTCTTCGAGAGGCACGAGATCCGTTCATTATAATAGAGTTCTCAGTTTATTTTTCTCTTTTAATTAGTTCAATTTACTAGGCCAATACCTCGTCAAAATAACTACCTAGTCACACTTAACAGTTAAAATATGCCATCTGTCTTGGTCACATTGTCAGCCACTCTTTCAAAAACCAACAAAGCATAAGCTTTGTCAGAAACGGTGTGAAGGTGAGTAAGGCCTAACCAACTAAATGGAAACCTTCAGGCATCTTGGACTATGCATACTGATACTTTATGTCATTGGTGTCTTTAACTTCTCATAAGGATCGACCTATAGATGTTTTATGTTGTTGTTGTTTTGTTTTTTTACATAGGAGTCAGTGGAGACAGACTGACTGTACTGCAGGCACCAGAGTATGTGTCTTTTCAAAAGGGAGATTGGTTGATCTCAGGAGAGAAGATCCCGGACCTGGTAGCTCTCACCATGGGCTTTTCCATTCAGGAGGTATGGAGAATATAAATTAAAATGGTGGAAATGTGTTTAATTTACACTGCCCCTGCCCCTCAAATACCCCAGCATCTAAAGTTATCATTTATGTGTGTGTAGGATCTTTCTTGGCCAGGTCTGCGGGCTGGTCCATTGTTCCAACGTCCCAGGGCTAACATGCTGGTGGTTGTGCGTGGAGTTGACAGCCTAAACCTACCCCAGAGTGTGGCCTCTTACCCCTTGGAGAATGTATGTCTGCACAGTCTCTCGAAGTAATATGGCATGCCAGGCCTTTACAGTAAAGTCCAGGGCCTTTTTTAATTAAAGCTTTCTAGAATCTTTCAAACTAATTTAATTAAAAACGTGTTCAAATGCTAAACTCAAATGTTAAGCTCTGAAACACCATGCTAGTGAGGTGTTGGTTATCAATGTATGTGACTCTCCTATGGCTGACATCAGCAGATGAGCCATGTTCAAACTGTCACTGCCATGCTACTCATTTAGCCACAAATTTTAATATTCCGTTTTATTGTCTGTGACTTGACAATATCAATGACTCTGGAGTCAAAAACTCTGGACTGCAGTAATGACTCAGACTTGTCACTGTATAAACTTCTATGTTCTGTTTCCAATATCTTCATCCAGCCTGTACCCTTTACGCTAGACAGTGTGGCTGAGACGGTCCACTCTCTGTTTTCTGAGGACACTCCTGTTGTACTTCAGCTGGCCCCCAGCGATGAGGTACTGTATTCCTGGATTAAGTTCTATATAGAGAATCGAGTTGGATCTCTTTCAGTGAATGTGAATGTTAAGGCCCACAACGGCCTTGTACAGTACCAAGCAGATGTGTCCTTCTCCTCCCCTGCAGAGGTTGTACATGCTGGGCAAGGCCAATGCCGTGTTTGAGGACCTTCCTGTCACCCTCCAGCAGATGAGAGCACGTCTATCTCAGGACGGCTCTGTAGTCACCTCCCTGCCCCTCAACTCACTCAGCCGCAATGCAGAGGTCAAGACACACCACTGTCAGGGAGGAGTATTATCATGAAATTGCTGCACCTGAGCTTGTCTAAACCCTTGGCTCTCTTTCCCTTTCAGGCTGATCTTCTCTTCTTGTCGGAGGTCCAGGTTCTGCATGACATCACAGCTCTGGTAAGACTGTCTCCTCCCTCAATCTGTCTCCGAAGTAGGACCTTACAGCGATTTATTCTCACAACTATCTCACAAGTGTCCTCTTTCTATTATGTGTTAAATGTGTATGGAAAGTTTTTTGAGAAAGGTGCATGCAATTTAACCACACAGATAAAACCATTGTGTTTCTTATATGCTAGTATTATAATTAAACCAATACGCAGTTTTTATTGGTCCAGAGACATTCTCAAAAGTCAACAAATCCGTTTATATACCTCCTGAAAGTTTGCAGAGGTAAACAAACGTTTTTTGAAACTCCAGAGTTGCTTGATATGTTGGCTTGGAGATGTAGTGACGTCACCAGTGCAAGTGCAGCTGATAACATGGCATCTGCTCCAGATTTGCCGAGTTTGATTTGTGATCTTCCCACGTATTGTTGTAGTATATAAGAAACCAAATGTTTACTCTTCAACAGTTCAGCAAACACTTTGTCCCCTCGATTTGTTAAAACTATTTGTTTTTCGGTTTCTTGGTTTGTGTGCCATGGCGGGCCGCCACACCAAAATCAACATAGAGGAAACACTTTTACAAGCAGACAATGAGACTGGATTTTTCTACATCTAAATTAGAAGGTTGATTTAGAGCTGGATTTGATTCAAGATTGAACATAAAGGATTACAACAATCAGTAATTGGAAAGATGATCTCGCGTGTTTACGTCAGCATTATTTTGTGTTCAAATGGTGTGTGGTCTCAAGCGATGCTGCAAAGACATGCTTTTGGGAAGGCACCAAGGTTTCACACTTGCTGGCTGTGTTCAGAAATGTAGTCCCCTCTGTTCTATTCCCTAGCTTCAGAGGCACCGCCACCTAGCCAGAGATCACTCCCCTGACTTTTACTCGCTGGAGCTGTCTGGCCTGGAGGAGCTGGGACGCCGCTACGGACAGGACTCCAACCAATACCGGGACGCCAAGGCCATCCTCACTGCTGTCTTGCAGAAGGTATGATGGCTGGAGCATGTTTATCTGAAGAGGGGCATACTTTCTCATACTTCTGTCTTCGTCTCTTCCTTTTCATAATATTATGAAAATGGCACCGTTTCCTACAGAGAAGTGATTTTGTTGTACTTATTTATTTGGTTGTCTCTGACATTTCTCTTTTCCTCTCTGACTCTTTACTTTTGTAGTTTGGTGAAGACCTGTATGGTCTCTATGGCAACAATGCTGTGGTGCAGGTAGTCACGGTGAAGAACTTTGAGGCACCATTGACCAGAAAGTCACGTTCTATCCTTGAGTCCAAACAAATAGTGAGTGTCATTTGCTGCTCTTGCTTTTAAAATATACATTCATGTCTCCATGTATTAATTTATTTTTTCTTCCTCCCGTCTGTGGCCCCTGCAGAGCAATCCAGGCAGCCCCTATAATCTGGCTTACAAGTATAATTTTCAGTATGCAGTCATCTTTAACATAATTCTGTGGCTGATGATCATCCTGGCCCTTGCCGTCATTGCCATCGCCTACAACCTCTGGAACATGGACCCCGGCTATGACAGTATCATCTACAGGATGACCAATCAAAAGATCCGGATGGACTGAGATCCACCCTTTTGTTTACATTCCCAAACTCTCCCATGTTTAGTCTTTTAGTCAGTGTGTTCATTTTCTGTTTGTCTGAAAACTACAGTTGTGTGCAGATATACTGTATCTTGGGCCAATACCAAACCAACACCTGGTCTCCCTATACATCTGTCAAGATTTTATTAGAAAACTTAAATATTGTGGGACCTGCCTGATGTTGTGGTTTCACTAATGCTCATTGGTCAGTTCTACATTGTACCAAATGGGATTTTACATCTACATTCAGATCTACATTGGGGCCTAAAGACAATAGATATTGGCTTGTTGTGAATGTCTTATCAAAGTGTTAAGTAATGGCTATTTTTGTCCACTAAAACATCATCTATCACATACATTCACCAATAAAATTTGACCTGTAGTTAAGAGTTGTAGAAGTAGCCTGCTGATCTTCATGTATCAGTTAGCTGTACTAAGGATAACAGTTCAACTTTGACAGTTCAACTGTAAATTGATACTGTGAAGCTTTCAACCTCACTTTTCACATGTATCCATTTAGGGTGTCCCTTCCTTAATGGTCGTAATTCCCTTACTTTCTCTGGTGGTTCCAACATTTGGTTGAATCGGATTATTATTGTGATGCCCTGACCGACATAACTTGTGTGTAGTTTGTTTTGCAATATGAAACTGTTGTAAGTTAGGTGAAATGTATGTGTGTACATATTGAGATGGATATAAAATAAGATATCTTAAATTAAACTGGCTTTATCTGTATTGTGATGAAGGTGTAATTTTATCCCCTGTGTGCTAGCATGGATTAAAAAAAAATTACGTGGAATCCCATCGTGTTGAACTGGATATTCATGGTTTTTGGGTATCACAAGGAATGAGGAATCTTAATTTCACAATTAAATGTGCAATAAAATACAACCTAAATTATTCTTCACCTTGTGTCTGTTTATGCACCCCCTATAACCGCTTTGTGTGTTATTGTGTATGAAGGTAAATTAGGGTCAAAAAGATTTGCAAGTGTAAAACTGAATATGAATGTGGAATATAGGTTTGTATAATCTAAACCTGATTTTCAAAAGTGCAGAAAATATTTGTATGGTCAGAAGGGATTTGAACATTCAATAGCCTACCAAATAGGCTAAGGAATACTGATAACTGGCCAAATGTGCTGCTCAGTCAATGTAACAGCGACACGGGGTTTGGGGCCATACCACCCTGAACACGCCCGGCGGGGTGAAGGGAGCAAGCCTCACCTCCAACTCACCCATGCAGAAAGAAACAGCCAATGGATGGGGCGGGAGGAAGGGAGCCAGCCCCATCT